>NC_046660.1:141871480-141882628 GCF_010883055.1 Belonocnema kinseyi
ATCAATCTGAAAAATCTCTATCCCTTCCACACACTACTCCTTTCCCCTGCCGAGTGAGTCACGCCTACCTCGAAAGGGAAATGGCTTAATGGTGTAATAATACTTCCACTTCTCCCCTTACCTTATTCGGGATCCCCCCTGGCCTAAACTTCAGCCATCAGTCAAAGCAGGCCGGAAAAACCATGAGCAAAAGGTGGCAACCCCAAGTCTGTAGCCTGTCTATCTCGCCGGTACAGTGTTGACTGAGACAGTTGGTAAAAACTAGATAATGTTTTCTTCTATTTTATTATACTCTTATACAGGGTGTCCCAGGCTCAAGTGTCGTGACTTATATGGCTGTATAAGAAAACAAAAAAGAAATCGAAAATTCCTTTTTGAAAAATCAGTTGAAGTTTTAGTTTGTGAATTATAAAATGCTTAAGCTAGACGAATCATGAGCACCCCATAAAAAGCCGTACGTGCGTGACCACTAGTCCAGCGCAGAGGTACTGAAGAGAGCGCCGAGGTTGGTTTAGCGTCGAGAGAACAGCGGTCACCACACTACATTAAACTCCTGCTCACCCACGCACAACTGTTTATTCCATGCCATAATTACTGAAGCAATATGACTGCTTGAGTCATATGTTATAATAGATATTTCTAAACATGAAATGGATGCAGTAGAACGAATTTGTACGGCTGCGTCAGACAGAATTTGGTTGGGGTAAATCAACCATATGCACGGCTCTTAGCTGCACCTCCCATTGAGGAGATTTAAGCATACCGTTCGGATAGTCTAATGCTATGCATGCCTGATATAAAATGCTAATGAGGATGCATCCTCCATATTGCAGTGGAATTAAAATTAATTTAGAAATTCAATATTTTGTACTTTCGTTATTATTAATAATATAAAACTATAATTACGTTAAAAAGTATTTTTGAAAGATACACAGAAAAAATAAAAATCGTATTTGTTTTACATTGCGTTGAACCATTCAATGAAATGTGTTACAAAGTTCTATAAAATTTAAAGCCCGGGATGACGTAACCTCGATTGAGAGGCAGGGTGTATGAAAAACTTCAAATAGTTCTATAAGATCTAAAATTCTAGCTAAAATACAGTCTATATCGAAGAGGTTTTGAAACCAATTTTTCGCCGAAAAAAATTAATCTTTTGTATTATTATATTATTACTTTATACTTCAATATTTTTTCGCATGTTCCAGTACACAACTATTTGGTATTACACAATCACTACCCTATTTAGGACCGCACGCTATTAAAATTTTTAGTTTACGTGGGTTCGAACCCTATATGTTTCGAATTCCTAATGCCTAAAGCCTCACGGATAACCTAGCTTCAAGTATAAAGGAAAAAATTTGAAATATAACCTACAGCTGTGCAGGACCGTCTGCAAATTTTTGTGACCCATTCTATAAAAATTTTTGCTAATTTTATAATAATATATTCATAATATAATAATTTTAAAAATATTACAAATTATTATTGAATATTTTATGTAATTAAACAAGATTTTAACTAAATTCAAAAATATTTCAAGACATTAAAAAATATTTCAGAGAAATCAATATATATTTTAAGAAATTTAATCGATTTTAAATGATTTCTACAAATTTCCGAAGATTTCAAAATATTTAACAGACTTTGAAGAATTCAAGGACATTATTTATATTTTAAATATACTTTAAAATCTTGAAACTTATTTAAATTCTGCTGAAATTCTTTAAACATTCTTACAAATTACTTAAAATATTTTGAATTCATTAAAAATATTTTGAACTCTTTAAAATATTTTGAAATATTTTGAAATTCAATTATAAACTTTAAAATATTTAAAATGGAATAACTCTCTTTAAATCTCTTGAAAATCCTGAAAATCTGTTTAAATACTTAAAAATATTTTTTAAATACATAAAGAACATTAAACTTTTTTGAATTTCTTAAAAACCATTTAAAATGCTTTGTAATACTTAAATTCCTTTACCGAGTTTTTAAACCATATTCATTTATAAACTTTGATCTTTTTTAATTTAAAGAATTTTTAAATCCCGTTAAACTATTTTGAAATTCATTAAAATTATCTAAACACTTGAAAATATTTTGTAATTACACAATAATATATAAACTTCTTTCAAATTTCTTGACATTTTTTAAAATCACTTTAAATAATTTGGAATCTTTAAAAACTTGTATAGCGCAAAGGGAAATTGAGAAATATGTCATAATATTTGTGAAGATTTATGAATATTTTGGAATATTTTGGAATATCAAAAATTTTTAAGATTATAAAGAATATCAAGAATACCAAGAATATCCGGGAATATTGAAAAATAATTCTTCTATGGTAATATTTAGTGAATGAATCAGGAATGTCGGAGTGATCGAACCCTCCTCATATCGAAATAAATTGATTTAAATGATATCATATATTGAAGAAACAATTTTTTATTTTAAGGGCATGCTCTTCGGTAACCACGTGACCAAACTAGTCCCCGGTTATAAACATTTTTTTTGTGTTTACTGTGTCCACACGGATTGACATATCGTGTTTAAACTTTGACACATAAAATAAAAAGCACTAAAGAACGTTTGCATACATCAATATATTGGTAATTTTAAAGAAAGTTTATTTATAAATTGGTGGAATAGGATATTACCATTCGAGTTATAGCACTTTGCAGATCATTTTTGGTTTGATGCAGTTTAGATTTTTTGTTTCGCTCATATTGAGCACTGACACCAATTTTATACTAAATCGTCTAAACCTGAAAAAAAATATAAGCAATAAAATTTGCACATTCGTTGCACATCAACAAATAAGTACCTGCACACACCCCTATTGCAAATACCTATAATAGAACACCTATAGGAAATGAAACAGATTCCTGCATAGGATACAATATAGAATCCTATTAGTGACCTATATAGGACAGATGATGAACAGGAAGTGTTGCGCACCAGATTCCTATAACAGATACAGCTGCGCAGTAGTTATTTTTGACTATGCGATTGCCCACAGTAGGAACCTGTATAAATTCTTATATGGATTCTAACATAAGAAGAAGGAACCCATACCGTTATCATAGAATCATTTAGGATTCTATAAAGGATCCTATGCAGGAAGCTGTTTCATTTCCTATAGGTGGCACCTATACTGACCTATATAAGCAACCCTATATAGGATCCTATATAGGTCACTTATAGGATCCTTATATAGAATCCTATTAGTGGCCTTTACAGGCACCTACATAGGTATTTGCAGTAGGGACGTTACCTATCATTATTTTTTGGGCTAAAATTTGTGCTAAAATTTACTCGTCGGAGTTCTCCAACCAACTTCCATAATTCTTGACGTCGAATCGATCAGCTGAGATTGCTGAAAGTGAATCAACCAGCGGGACTCAGCGTCGGACTGGCCTTGTCTTTCGCCACCGGGCGAAAATTTATTTTTATTCTTAGAATTGTTTCACACCAGTAAAAAAATCCACAAGAATATATAACCATTAGAAAATTTTAATTATTTTCTGAAGATGCACATTTCTCAAGATGGGACTTAGACGAATTTTCGAGTATCACATTCTAAGATGTTCCTCGACCTTTTAAATCAAGGCATCTACTTTATCGACGTTAAAAATTTATGTCCTATTTCAGCAGTATTTTACTAGAAAACTTTCTTCGTAATTATGAACATTTTGCTATTTCCAAACGTTTCTTAGTGCATTCGGTATAACTTCCTAAATCCTGAACACGATATCTCAATCCGCGTGGACGTAGTGAGGGCCAAAAAAATGAAAATCATTTCATTATCCAAGCAAAAATTTTATGAATGAACTTAGTCACGTGATCTCGACTTCATCGATGTTCAAGGTTTCTTTTTCTCTACGCTAGAAATCGCTAAGAATGCTCCAAAAATAATGATAGGTTACGTGTACGCAGATACTTATTTGTTGTTTTGCAACGAATGTGCAAATTTTATTTCTTACATTAATTCTTTTAAGGTTTAGACGATTTAGTCCAAAATTAGTGTCAGTGCTTAATATACGCGAACCAAAAAATCCGAAATGCATCAAAACAAAAAATGTCTGCAAAGTGCTATAACTCGAATGGTAATATCTTATTTCACCCATTTATAAATAAACTTTCTTTAAAACTATAAAATATTGATTTATACAAACGTTCTTTAGTGCTTTTTATTCAATCTGTCAAATTTTAAACATGATATCTCAATCCGTGTGGACACAGTGAACACAAAAAATGCTCATATCCGGGGACTAGTTTGGTCACGTGGTCACGAAGAACATGCCCCTAAGTACATATTACATTTAACTTTTTGGTATACATAGTGATTTTTTCACCTTGAAACTTTCAAATATCTCGAAAAATAGGCACTCTATGGAAAAATGTTATGAATCAAAATTTAATCACTCTGAGGAGTACATACAGTCATGTTAAAATCGGTTCCCCCACACCGCTCCCTGGGGGTAGGGTGGGGGCAATTTTGAAATTTTAATTGGGAACCCTTTTTTTATTGCATATCCAGATTCCTTGGGTAAAAATGCGTAAGATTTGTTCAAAAAATTTTTCTCGTTTCGCGATAAATGGTGCTGTAATCGACGAAATTCGATTTTTCTTCAATTTACTGTTACTGAGAATGCACGCTTACTATTATGCAATACATTAACAATTAAAAATACACCATTTTAATTGTGACATGACTGAACACGGAAAAAAAGAATTTTTAAATCGCTACAGAATCCTTGAACGAGTGCAATAAAAACTCGTACATCAAAAAATACATTCGTGACGAACATAGGTAGAACCTCCTTCTTTTTAAAGTCGGTTAAAAATAAGGGCAATAGAGCTTCGGATCTCTTTGGTAATTATTATTTTGAAAAACATGCCGAAACGTATGCTCGTCTTGAGAAGTAATTATTCAGTAATACGTTTACATTAACAGTGTTTTCTGAATATTCATAAACTTTAGCTCCGGCATTATTGTAGATTGAGGTCAGCGGAGGCTAGCGAAACATGACGAAAGTGTTCACTTTTTTCTTTCCTTAAAAGCAGTAAAATATGCGGCACACTATTCAGCGGTAGCACGAGAAGTTCTTGATCGTGATTTCAATGGTCGCTGGATTGGTAGAGGTGGTCCGATAAATTAGCCTGCAAAATCGCCAGATTTGACTTCACCAGATTTCTTTTTTTGGGGCTATCTGAAAGACGAAGTGTACAAAGAAAAATCAACAATATGTGAGAATATGATTGACCGATTTACAAGTGCATGTGCTGAAATTCAAGAAGATATACTTCTCCGTTGTGTAAATTCATTCGAATTACGGACTAATAAGTGCATTGAAGCCAAAGGTTATCATTTTGAGCATTTACTTTAATTAAAAGATAATTTCCTAGTACATCGAATCGTGAGAGGCGAGGGGACTCACGTTAATCAAGCACCCCGAATCGTGAGAGGCAAGGAGACTCACATTAATCAAGCACCCCGAAGGGAACAGAAAACTGCTACGTCCACGTCGTTGTTCCTGTGTTACGCTAAAAGTAGTAGTTTGTTTTAAGACTAATTTCGAGTATTACAGAATCGTAAGCGTGCATTCTCAGTAACAGTAAAATCAAGAATAATTGAATTTCGTCGATTACAGCACCATCTATCACGAAACGAGAAAAATGTCTTAGACAAATCATACGCATTTTTATGCAAAGAATTCGAATATGCAATAAAACATAGGGGTTCCCATTAAGATTTCGAACTTGCCCCCACCCCACCCTCAGAGGGCGGTGTGTCGGAACCGATTTTAACATTAGTGTATTTACTCCTCAGAGTGATTAAATTTTGATTCATAACATTTTTTCATAGAGTGCCTAATTTTCAAGATATTTTAAAGTTTCAAGTTAAAACAATCACCGAATATATTTTTAATCATCGGCGATCTTATTAATAGTGGTTACAAGTAAACTGTGATGAACGTCGATTTTTGGAGAATAACGTACAAATAATAATCATCGTTGACCGAATTCATTTGAAGCTAGGCGTAAATTAAAGAAATTACCTAAAATTCCTGACTTATTGTATACATAAAATTGAAATATTATTCTGAAAATACAAAAATGAAAGGCAAATAAATGTTAAATACATAATTTATTTAGAAATTGTTCATATAGAACAACACAAACATGAAGGCGAAAACTAGTATTTTTTAGAAGTCCTAACAAATATCCATTACATGTACAGTGTAATAAATCTTAAGGTTAACGTTGAAAGAAATGGATGAATTGTGCTATACAATTATTTACAATTCCCTTCTGATAATACTCATTGGTAGGCGAGGATTAACGAACGATGGAGGCTAGTATTTTTTAAACTCTCGATAAAAGATCATTACAGTGACTTAAACTTCAAAGCTTTTTCTCTTAATATGACTTATTAAAAAGTGAACCACTAATTTAAACTTCAGTAGAAATTTCATTGAAACAAGAGTGGATCACATTTCACTTTTTTGGATTTCGAGCGATCATAGTATTCTTCCACTGTCAACTTACAAACATTTCCGAAAGACAAGATAACAATTTTAAATTTGTAGTTCATTGCTACTTGAAAAGGATTTAAAAATTATAATTGAACTTTAATTTGAAAGTCCTACAGTTTCAGAAAAGTTTCCTTGATTTTTGAAAGCCCTGAAAAATCAAAGTTTAATTAGTTTGATTGTCTTATATTAAACACATTTTAATCGCCGTTGAAAAAAGCCAGGAATTTTTAAATCTAAATTGTGTAGTGTTTGCTACAAGAAATTATTAAAAAAAGGTCCACGACAAAGGAATTCTCATAATTTAGGTTTAGAATAAAAAGAGGAACATAGGAATTCCAAATTTTATGAAAAACGCATACTTTTCAATTTTAACGAAAGAATTTTTTTTAAAATAAACATCAAAATAAAGAAAATATCATTTTTTTATGAACATTTTTTCTCTTGAATCAAAAAAAAAAAAAAAAAAAAATACGTTTCAGATAATTTTTTCTATAACACAACATATTTTGTCACTCAAAGATTTTGATAATTGAAGTGCAGAAACTGCCTGATTTTAAATGAATTCGATCAGGGAAATAAATTATATTTAAAGATAACTAAGGAAAAAGCCCGTGAGGCCTAAAAAAATTAATATCTATATTGAAAAAATTAATTATAATCGAAAGGTACAGAAATGTACTTACATTTGGTAACGTTTCAGAAGGTTTATGAGGGAGTGTCTCATTTTCTTGATCAACAAGGGTAGATTTCCATTTTTTTCACTTATTTGTAAAAATAGCTGTAGGTCCAGCCTTATTCAAATTTTGAAGTTAGATATTTAAAAGCTTCTTCACTAACCTCATTTGATACAAAATAATACGACAATAATAATCTAAAGAGTTTGTTTGCGCGTTGACATGCTTCGAACTTACTATAAACGTCAGGTTATGTTCAATAATTGCATTCAGTCAAAGATGTTTTTTACACATAATAATTAATACTTACCATGAAACTTTGATATAAATATAACGAGATTCCATTCTATTACTTTATATTCCACGAAGTCATCCATGATTACGAATAAGGCACAAATAACTCACAAAAATCACAAGTCTGAAGACAGCGACTAGTGCCGAGTCGACGCGCACCTCACCGGCTCATCAGTCTCGCATAACATGCGCGGTACAATACATTCATTGGTATGGCTGAATCAAGCAAACAGCCGGATGCCCAATGCAACACTTAAGGGTGTTGGTTCAATCCGACTTTTATTTTTTTGTAGGTATGGAACTGTTTCCATATATATTTTTTCCGAAGGATTTGTGAACGAAAGAAAGAAAACTTGTCGAATATCCGGGGTTTCGAGAGATCCTTGGATCAATAAAATATTGAAAAATAAAAAAAATTGTTGAGGAAATGATTATTTTCTTTACAAATATGAATTTTGCGAAAGATAGAAACCAGCGGATAGCAGAAGGCAGCATTTGAAAGATTAGAATCGTTTGCTAATTTATTTTTATACTCACAATTCTGACATAACAGAAGAATTCTAGAGATTCACGGCTTTTCCAAAGGGCCAGGTCTTGAAGATGGTGTCCCTAAATTTTGCGAAATACGCTGCGAAATGGAGCAAAAAGCAGAGAGAACTGACATGCCCTGTCTATGTTTTTGTAACTTAATTTGTGATCAACCACCAGGCTAACTATTACCAACAAAAAATGTGAATACAATTCCCTGCAAAATATTGAAATGGAGTTTTTTTGCAAATAACATCTGCCAACACACACATTTGATAAATAAAACAATTTATGAATGTATGTAAATTTGTCGATTTACCCATTTTTAAATTATAACTGGATTATAAATTATAAATTTATCAAGTTACCCAGCAACAAATTTCAAAACTATCAAATTTCTACATTAGGCCTTCTGCAAATTTATTTAGAAATTCCAAGATTATCAAGTTGCCTAACAACTATTCCGGATATTACATAATTTTCCAAATTGATTACACAGGGACACAGAAAAAAGTATGCTGATCTGGTTACAAGACAAACGTATTCCTATGGATTTTGGGACGCTGAATTCCAATTCGGTATTAAAAATCACCCATCACGTCATGGTTGAGCCATAACCTTAAAAAATGACGAAAAATCATGCACTGAGGCAAATAAATTTCAAAATAATGCCAGTGATGCAAATTTTCACTTCAACAACATGTCGACAACTGTGAAGGATCAATCCTTTCCTAATATCAACTTATTTAACATAACTTTACCCAACAGAACCTGACCTCACCTAATCTGAATTAACAGAAATTTATTGAACTACACGTAAAGCTCTGGAAGCATATTTTCCCAGTAGCAAATGTGTGCTACAGCGAATGGGTCAACTCGAGCCTAACCTAGAAATAAATCTAACCTAGCCCAACCTAACCTAACCTAACCTCACGAAACACAATTAAACTGATTGTGTTGTCCCGTTGTGTTTGCGGTACCGTTTCATTCAGCTTCGGCTTAACCTACATAGAGATTTAACCTATCCTAACCTAACAAAATCTGACCTAACCTAACCGATTACGTTAGCAACCCTGTTCTTGCGTACATTCATATTTTGACATTAATAGCAGTAAATGTCTGGAGTTTCGTAACCGCTTGTTGCTAACATTATTCGCATGTGTCTGTAACCAGGGCACCTCCATGTGGTGACAGTGGGCAACGGATCCACATTGGCTGAGTCCCTGGGTAAACGGCGTTCATGCCGTCATGGCAGACACAGGTAAAAAGTGTATCACGATGCAAGAAAAACCCCAGTATCGGCGTCTGGTCAGGTTGGGAAAGCGGGCTCTCCGACTTCGTCATCATGCAACCGTAGCTCTTCATCAATGGATCACTTGGTTGGTGTAGAGTCTCATGCTACAAGGAAAAAAACCGCGAGCATTTCTCAATCGCATGCCTGCAAGAATAGCTCAGATTCATCCTGTTACATTTGCAGTAAATATGAAGTGAGCAGTTTGCGAAAATCAATCGACGAGGGAGTGAAAAGTCTTTACGAACATTGTTTTGACCGTAAATTGCTGCACCAGGAAACAAAATGGGTTCCTCACGTCATTTACAATTCCTGCAGACTTATGTTGTATCGTCTAGAAAATTCAAACAACGAAAAGTACCGCAAGTACTCTACACCAACCACATGGAAAAAACTCGTTCTTGCGAAGGACTGCTACTTTTGGATGAATTCCGTCAAAGGGTTCAACGCCAAAAATAAAAATAACATTTCATAAATTAATATGTGCACAGTCACAAGAGTAATTGAAATAAATAAAAATGCACGCTAGACTGATTTAAGCGCTTTAGAAGATGATAGAATGGAAAATGACGAAAAAGATGACGAGTATGGCGTGCATAAAATGATATTGAAGGTTCCAATATTAGTGTCGCAACTAAAACTGAATGATTTTATTAGAGATCTTGGATTACCGAAAGAAGGCGCTGAATTTGCCGCTTCATTTCTAAAAAGAAGAAATCTTCTAGAGCCAAAGACAAAAGTTTCATTCTATCGCGACAGGGACAAAGAATTCAGAAAGTTTTTCGTTAAAGACGAAGAGACATCTTTAGTGTTCTGCACTGACGTTAACGGACTAATGAACCACTTGAAAAAAATGTGTACAGAGACAAAGAATGGCGACTTTTCATTGATTCGTAAAAACGCAGCATTAAGGCTGTTTTACTGCATAACACGAATACTTACGCTGCTATTCCTATAGCTCACTCAACGGTCATCAAAGAAGAATATAACAATGTTAATATGCTTCTTGAAAAAGTTAATTATACGAATCACAAATAGCAAATATGTGGTGATCTCAAAATCATAACAATGATATTAAGAAAACAATCGGGTTTCACGAGAGAACCATGCTTTATATGCCTGTGGAATAGCAGAGATCGAGCCAATCATTACAGCAAAAAACATTGGCCTTTAAGAGATTCATTTAAACCTGGTTCTCATAATATCATCAACTAAAGCCTCGTTGAAAAAAAAAGTTTTACTACCACCCCTCCACATAAAGCTTGGGCTCATGAAGCAATTTATGAAGGCGTTAGATAAAGATGGACAATGCTATAAGTATATATCCCTTAAATTTCCTAATGTTTCAGACGCTAAATTGAAAGAAGGAGTCTTTGATGGACTACAGATTCGAATATTGACAAGAGATACTAATTTCGTGAGCCACATGTCGAAAATTGAAATGGACGCTTGGGAAAGTTTTAAAGCAGTAAACGAAAATTTCCTCGGTAACAAAAAAAGTCCAGACTACGAGAATATTGTTGCGAAAATGATAAGAAACTACAAAAAGTTAGGCTGCTTGATGAATTTAAATCTTCACTTTCTAGATTCCAATCTGGATAAGTTTCCAGAAAATGTTGGTGATTTCAGCGAAGAACAAGGGGAACGTTTTTATCGAGACATAAAAGTGATGGAACAACGATATCAGGGTAGGTGGGACGAGGTCATGATGGCTGACTTTTGCTGGATGTTGAAAAGGGAAACGAATGTAGGTCTTAAACGTAAGCGTAACCCTTTGCATCGTTCCTTCGAAGAAAAAAGGACACGTTATAGCAGGCAG
>NC_046660.1:141882728-141888340 GCF_010883055.1 Belonocnema kinseyi
TGTGCGTCTAAATTTTTAACCACCTGTAGTACAATGAAATGAATTTTATTGTGTTACAACGGGAACACTTAAGTTAAGTTGTGTTGCGTGAAGCAAAATTTCATTAGGTTCTGTTAAGTTAGATTCATTTGTAGGTTAAGATCGAGTTATCCTATTAAATATAGTACACATTTAAGACTGAGAACCGTACGCTTACATAGCTACACGTGTGGTTGAATTTCATTCGGCTTGGTTAGGTTAGGTCAGGTTTTGTTAGGTTACGATAGGTTAAACCTCTATGTAGGATAAGCCGAAGCTGAATGAAACGGTACCGCAAAAAACACAACGGGACAACACAATGAGTTTAATTGTGTTACGCGAAGTTAAGTTAGGTTAGGATAGGTTAGGTCAGGTTTTTTTAGGTTAGGATAGGTTTGACCTCTTTGCAGGTTAAGCCCAAGCTGATTCAAACGATACCGCAAACACAACGGGACAACACAATCAGTTTAATTGTGTTTCGTAAGGCTAGGTTAGGATAGTCTAGGTTAGATTTATTTCTAGGTTAAGCTCGAGTTGACCCATTCCATGTAGCACACATTTGCTACTGGGAAAATATGCTTCCAGAGCTTTACGTGTAGTTGTGATGTGTGACAGAATGCAAAAGTTGGGAACTAAATTCTGTCGCGCATAACCAAGATGACGGAATAGCGGGAGAAATTAAATTAGTTCACGAATATACGTCATGTTATTAAAGTGGCACGAAGTTATATAAATGTTACAAGATGGCAATATATGTCAAAACAATACCTCTCTCTGCCTTAGGTTTAAAATAATAATTATACTTAGAATAAACGCAGCGTTAGGTCATCGCTATTTTAGTACCAAATATAAGTCATAGTTAAGTATCTTTATGATATTAAGGCGCGATAAGACAAATGTAAAACGCAGTAGCTAAGGACTTTGGACATACGAATGTTTATATTTCAATCTTATAATGAGTCACATTATGACTCATTTCCTGTAGGCGGAGTAAAATGACCTACTTTACTATTGGATAAACGATCGGAAAATTCCATGATGTTAGCATTTTCATTGGTTTTAACCAAAAAGAGAGGGAATCCCTACCCAAAACGAAGGTAATAAGTTCGCTTGCACAGCGGGAAAACGGCAGATTTTTTGTATCTCGGATCCGAAATTTTTACCTTAAACCTGCGACAATTAACTTAACAAATTTAAATTAAATCTATTCTGAGACTATGTAATAAAAATCAAATCTCAAATAGAAAGCTCAAATTACTTAAACGCGAAGCGCGTCGTCGCGATCGGCTCTCGCCGAATATTATAAACAAATTATGAATGTGTAAATCAGAAATTGTGTAACAACCAACTCAATTGTTTGTTAGTTAAATATCTATATGTGCACATAGTGTATTTCAATGGAACATTAATAACTTCAATATGCTAACAATATAATTTGAAGTGATAAATTAAATTGAGTTTGATTTCAAAACCTTAGTGTTCTCCCGGTTATGATTTTAATCATATAACGGCAACAACGAATCAGCGTCCGACTACAGTAGAATTAAAATTCTACTACAGTGCCAGTGACGTAACAGTAGTTCAATAAATTTCTGTTTATTCAGATTAGGTGAGGTCAGGTTCTGTTAGGTAAAGTTATGTTAAATAAGTTGATATCAGGCAAGGGTTGATCCTTCACAGTTGTCGACATGTTTTCGAAGTGAAAATTTGCATCACTGGCATTATTTTGAAATTTATTTGCCACAGTGCATGATTTTTCGTCATTTTTTGAGGTTATGGCTCAACCATGATGTGATGGGTGATTTTTGATACCGAATTTGAATTCAGCGCCCCAAAATCCATAGGAATACGTTTGTCTTGTAACCAGATCCGCATACTTTTTTTTGTGTCCCTGTGTTATTATTCCAAAATTACAAAACTGGCGAATCTTTACTTTTCTTTATAAATTTTTAATTTATCAAGTTACCCAGCAATAAATTTTAAAACTATCAAATTCCAAAATTAGGATTTCTGCAAATTTATTCATAAATTGTAAGCTTATCAAGTCGCCCGGCTATAAATTTCGACATCACATAATTTTTCAGATTTAGAATTTTAAAATATAAATGACAAATTTATCATTTCGTCAAATTTTTTTCCTAAATTGCCAAATTTATGATATGTTAAATTTTGAAATGTAAATTGTGGCGAGTGCTTACATTTTTGTTAAATTGTACGTGTATGAATGCTGTAGGGAAAATATGACTAAAGTTACTGCACTGATCACGACTGTGTCTGGCACGTGCCTATTTCTAATCGGAGTTATAATTTTAAACTGCGTAAATTTACAAATTTACATACAATTATAAATTGTTTTATTTATCAAATTTATGCATTTGCAGATTTTATTTGCAAAAAAATCCATTTCAATATTTTGTAGGAAATTGTATTCATATTTTTTGTTTTTATTTCCCTACTACACTTTTTCCAACTATCATTTCAGGCAAACAAACTTGCCTTGTCATATTAGGCTTGTTGATTTTTATCATGCGTAGTTAATAATTTTCAAATTCGTATGGCTGAGACAGCACAATTTTCTCTCTAATTCAGTTACAAATTCTCAAGCAAACTTGGATTGTCATTAGCCTCAAACTATTTCTTTCAGTGCGTGTGTGAATGCGTATTTTAACTATAAGAATAATTTTTTTTATTCAAAACTTCTTTTACAAACAAAAAACAAATCATTTTTTCTGATTCCCAAATTGTGAAAAATCATATCTCGAGATTTTCAAGTATCACATTGAAATAGAAAAATACGCGTCGATTATTTTCGATAACAGAACACGAACAAAAATGTCATTGCCACCTGTCGTGCATCTGTGTAATTTAAAAAAGTAGTAAATAGGCGATTTTAATTCAGTTTTTAAATCCCCCGCCCTTCTAGCCTCAGATGACGTGCGCAAAAGACGTACAACCTAATTCTGAAAGAAGGTTATGTTCCCCAGGATTCACCACGCATTCCAGATAAATAATGAGGTACGAATTAAAAACAATATAACACAATATTACAATGTTTTCACAAAAATTCTCGGGACGTGGTTTCTTTGGGAAATTTTTCTTACATCTTTGTTTGCGAAATCTTTTTCATTCGTTGAAACCTTTAAAAAGTTTAATAATCTTTGTGAAATTGTTGTGAAATATTTAAAATCTGATATGCACGCCTTTATAAAATGTTCAAAATCACGTCAAATATCACTCGCGTACCGTTGCATCAGTGAAAACCAACTCTAATTTTTAAGAAAATACCTAATGCACGTTCCGAATGTATTTGTGAACAATTTTAATGTTGTGTTACATTTTTTTTAAATTCATAACTAATTATTTATTTGAAATGTGCGGTGAATCCTGGGAAACATACCCTTTTTTCAGAATCAGGTTATACCGCTATTTTGCGCCTATATAGTACTTTTTTGCATCATACAGAAGCAAGACGGGTTGCTTTGTATGCTAGAGTTTATATCATTATATTCCCTATGACTATATAGTAAACGTCCTTACTGTATATATTACTATCCTGTCTTCGTGATGCAGGGCACAACGTTTCAACAGCCCCTGAGACTACGTCACTGCATCAATGAGCGTACTTCTTGTCTACAAAATATTTTACCTGTTGTCAGCCAGAGCGCAGATTCATATAGCTGCAAAATTTCAGATTTAATAATATAGTTTTTCAAATTAAGGGGTTACCCTGTGTGTCAAGTCGAAAAAACAGATTTTTTTCGTTGCCTAAATTTATTCCTACACATATGTAGAATATGTTGGTAAAGTGACATTCCAATATTCGAAGTCATTGGTAAGTTACAGCTGTTAGAACGACTAGCTATACTTCATTGTTTAAATCGTTCTTAAACTTTCAAACGCGTTTTTCTCGAAACCACATTTTTCGAATTGGCCGGCATGATATCTCAGAAACGGTTTTACCGATTGCTTTGAAATTCGTATGGTAGATTCAGCACATGTGTAAGCATCGCCTGAACTAGGATAATTAAACAATTCCAAGTTGTTTTTTTTCGTAAGAAAATAATCGAAAAAAATCATGAAATTTGAAAACAAAAGTTCCAAACCGTGTCAATCACTCAATTTTCAATATGTTCAAAATATCGTAGTTCAGACAATGGCCACAGCTTCACAGATTAAAATGCCGTTTGGTTTTTTGATTTCAAATAAACCGTTCGCCCGGAATCATTCCGGCCATGGACACACTTTTTTTCATACGAGGTGACCCCCTTACGAAACAAGAAGAAGCCGTAATAAACAACTATATTAAAAAATTTTATTATACGCAATCTGTTCGCTATTCGCCGAACTCAGTTGCTAGAAGTATTACCTTTTACTAATAAAAAAAAAAGGATCCTGAATAAAAAAATATATGGTAAACAGGAGTATTGCCGACACCCTCATATTTATCGATACTGTGAAATAAAAATGCTTTAATAAAAATTTAGGGGAATTGAAAATAAATATTATGCACCGAACTCAATTTATAGATGTATTATCTTTTTTAATTGAATGAAATAAAAAAGAATCAAAATTAAAAAGATACATTAGAGAATCTAAATAAAAATATACATTGACACATTCACTCTTCATTTCACCCTGATCAAGTATAATTTGGAAAAAATCATTTAATTTAATCTATGTACTGCATAAATTGACATTAATCTTCACTAATTTTCAAGTAATATTGATTTCTTAGATTAAAATCATAATAAGAATATACCGTATTTACTGGGATATATACTTGTTTTTATCGTTGATTTGATAATAAGTTGTGACCGTTAATATTACGCAGGACTGGGCCGGTAGAAGTTTTTTGGAAAGTGGTGTGTGAAAAGGTTTGTGGGGATATAAATACAAACATCATCCTTGGTGACTTGACCTACGCTGCCACTGCTCCAGCGCTCGTAAGAGACAAGAGTCTGTTTGCAAGGCACTGACAACACAGATGTCATCACCGATTAGGTCTCAATGGTGGCTTGTGTATACCTCACGGTGATCAAAATTTGATTTAAATGAAAAGTTCGAACACTCCACATTTTTCTGTAATTTGTGTTGATCTGGTACCTATAGAATGAATAATCGACAAAATAAGGCGTTACAGTAGAAGTAGGGGAACCCAATGTGGGACTACTATACACAAGCAGCTGAATCTTTTTATCATGAACGAATTTTTCGATGTGTGACGGCTCATTATATAGCTGCGCATTTAGTTTATTGGTTATAAAATTAGTATACATGTATAATACATTTTTTCTGATACGATAATGTCATTTTTCTACTACTACACTGTATTTGATAGCTAGCTATTGCTAAATTATTGAATACATATTAGGGACATATGTAAACGTGAAATAAAATGAAACGCATGCACCGATTCCCATTTTTACTAAGTATATGCATATACTCTATCAACTGTTTCATAATGACTTTATACATGGTTAGTTGAATGTAATTCCTTTTGGAATATTTTTTTTACAATACAAGTCAAAGGGGTTAACAATATTCCACCGACCTCATGATAAATAATATCAACGTAATAGTCTTGCATGTTTATG
>NC_046660.1:141888440-141909182 GCF_010883055.1 Belonocnema kinseyi
TCTGAAAAATTGCACCCGCTTCCAGCGAAATCGCGGTAAAATTTCAGCCATAACTACGTCTCACAACCGTGAGATAGGTGGTTACAGTCTGTAAAGGAATCAGTACGACGATCCAGCAATAGCCTCGTGCACCGTAAGAACACGGAGTGACCCAAGGACAACCGCCTTCTGCATTTTTCCCGCAAGTGTTCTAGCATATTGTTGACACGCAGGGATGCTTTTTAGGCTATTAGCAAGTGAAAGCTTGGCACCTCCAAGAGCGCCGATGATAAGGACGATCAGTTTAACAGAATATTCCGGGTACAATCGTTGCAACTCCCTTATAAGGTCTCGATACCTCTCTTTCTTTTCATTCTCCTTGGCTATGATGTTTTTGTCAGCTGGTGCCGAAAATTCGATAACGAACATGGTTCGCTTCCCGAAGTCAAGAAGTACCATTTCAGGCCTCGAGTGAGCAACAGAAACAATTGTCGAGAATACAAAGTTTCAGTATATGCGGCACCTCCCATTCTCGACAATTGACTCAATTTCCCTAGGAGCATTTAGAGGAGCGATATTAAGGTTAATGCCGTAAGAGTGACAGAGATGGTAATAAAGTACTCTCAGTGCCGCATTGTGCCTTTGAATGTAGGTCGTTCCCGCGTGTGTTGGACATCTAGATAGTATGTGAGCTAAATGCTCGGGGTGTGCATGGCACGCCCTGCAGCTATCATCGGGAATGTCTTGGCTCAAAATGTGGCGACGGTATGTTAAGGTGGAAATGACACTGTCTTGGCATGCAAAAATGAAACCCTCTGTACCAGACTTCAATCCAGGCGATTTAAGGAAAGCAAACGTTAGCTCACAAGACATTGACTGATCCTTTACATTTCTGTGGAAGATACCGTGCATTCTCTTATCGAGGCGCTGTTCACGAAAGTATTTCTCTTGTGCTTTCTTAATCCGGCATTTCAGGAGTGAGTACTCGAGATAGATTAGATTTGATGCATTTTTCTCACCCCTGATACTGAAGTTAAGTCCGAGTGTTTCAACAGCCTCCTCCGCTGCTTTGTACAGAAACGCTCCTTTGCCCACTTTTTCGTGATTCCTGGCCATTTTGAGAAGAGGGTCTCTTCCATTTGCGAATCTATGTGCAGTACACAGAATAATCCTGTTGTGAGGACATTCAAGACTCAATATTCCGCGACCACCTTGACGGCGTGCGATGTACAGTCGTGGAACAGAAGACTTAAGATGCATGCTTTTGTTCATATGCATAACCTTTCTTGTCCCGATATCAAGATCATTTAGGATAGCTGTGAATTTATTATAAAGCGTGTTCAGACAAGTTATTGGCCTGTAGTTCTTCGGGTCAGCTAAGTTGCCTATTTTCGGCAGGAGTATTGTGCGCCCTTCCACCAACCACTCTGGAATCGGCTCTTCCGACTTCAAATATGAGGTGAAACTACGGGCCAAATGCTGATGGGTTGAAGAAAACTTCTTCCACCAGAAGGTTTTGATACAATCTGGTCCCGGTGCGGAATAGTTCTTTATCCCTCTTAATACTTTTTTCACCTCCTCGGTAGTGATGGGTGGGCATTCTTTATCAGGTGTTAGGAGGGCAACACATAACTCTTTGAAGATATTCTCGTGGGAACAACAATGACAACACCAAACATAGTTGTAGTAAGTGCGGTTCAAAACAACAGAACGCGCAGGGTTCCCGATAATGGGTCGGCCAAAAATGCCGACCAATCTAGAGCTGGGGGAGCCAATGAAAATGGATTCAATGCGATGGATCGGCGGGATCTCGTGACCTCCTCGGTAGTGATGGGTGGGCATTCTTCAGCAGATGCGGGTACATATGTTGCTCATTATGCCGTCAGGCTCTGCCGACAAGGCATGCTCGCATCTTGCTGTTAGTATATGCCGAGCATTCGTGCTTACCCTTTGCAGTTATACTAATGGCAGAATGCCAGCATGCTATGCCGGCAGGGCCTGAGGGCATAATGAGCAACATGTGACCCCGCATCTGTCTCAAGGATTGCCGACATGGCCTGCTGATCTATCTGTAGAGCCTGCCGGCACTGTGGAGTCAGTGCGCAGGAAAATTGCTATTTGAAACAATAAAAGAGTATATGAAAGGCCAATCTAATCTGTCAATTATTTCGAAAGTTATCGAGCTAACTTCTGAAAAACTACAGACCCAAGATTGAACACAATAACTTATACTGAATAGTTTAAATAGTTATCATCAACAAATACTAATATCTGGGCTGCAATTTTCTGCAGATAATGCAGTTCGGCTGCAGGTACTGTGCGATCACAAGATGACATGCACGCTATGTTTGCAATCTGCTGGGTGTGTGCATGTATTCTGTGTCAAGAAGACCTGATGCTGACATGCTGCAGCAGAATTGTTGTCTGGGAGGTTACACTTTTTCTTGGAAAGTTTTGAAGATATTTTGTCCTTTTGTTTTTGTTGAAATTACATTCAAAGGGTTAGAACGCCCTAGTCAACTCGTTTGAGTATCGATCGATTTGTTGTAGAGAGCCGAATTATAGTGAGATGAGTCTGCTGCTACGTCAAGCGAAGGACAAACTCTCTGAAGAGAGAATAAACGTGAGCGTAAACACGATAAGACGCATATTAGCTAAAGCGAAAAACCACTAACGTACCACGAAGCTAGAGTATAATGAAGAACCTCGCAGGAAAGCGTGTATTCACCTTAAAGCAGCTCTGTCGACACATCAGGGAGATATGGCGCTCATTATCCATTGATTATGCAGAAAAACTGGCCGAGAGCATGTCAAGAAGGTGTCAGGCTATTCTAGACAACAATGGGGCTGGACAATTTATTAGGTAAGTGTGTTCTAGCCCTTTGAATGTACTTTCAAGGTAGAAAAAAAGAACAAAATATCTTCAAAACTTTCAGGGAAAACGTATAGCCTCGTGAGTGGAACAGACTGTAATTAGGCTGTGAGCAATAGTGGTAAATAGTTAAAAGTAAAGGATGAAATAGCTGATACTTTTGGGGCAGACATCTCAGTAATGAGTCAAGGTACATAATTATAATTATATCATAATAAGTAAACGATTGTACCAAAGGCCAATCTAATAGAATAGCATACATTATCAATCAGCTAGATTGTGATCTTAAGCATTAAGACAATGTGGTAATCGAAATCTCTCCAAGAAACATATACGAGTACACTGTAACCGCATTTTCACCGCCGTTCGAGAACGTAAACATTCACTTATATCCTCCCGGAAGGGGGTCGCACCAATGCTGCTCACCAAAGGGGAAATAGCCGTGCTGCTCTCTGATTGGCTTGTTTTTCACGTGGTACTGTGATGTGGTGGATGCCGAGCGGTTGTAAATGAGAGTCATGCAGGGATATATGCGCGAGAGGATTTAAGTGAGAGCGGATATAACTGCGGTTCCAGTGTAACATCACATAAGATATAAAAATCAATCTTGCTAGTGTGTTCACTCGCACAGAATTAGATTCTCAAAACACAATTTATCCTTGTAAAAATTATTGAACCATTTTAATCTATATTCGTCTACATAGTCAATACCCATTTCCTGAGTAAGTATTAAAGTCAGTTGAGTAGGCTGTAAACACTAGTCATGAATACTTAAAAGTAAAAAATCAGATTAAAACAGGTGATTAATGCTAGTTGGTCGATTTTGGAATGGGCTCAGAGAGATCATTCCTTTTGTAATTTTTCCTAGAAATATATATTGTAGAAAAGGCTTAGAGAATTTTCTACTTCCATATATCCACGAAATATATATAACATCACACAGGAAATAAAAATCAGTCTTGCTAGTGTGTTTAATCGTGCAGCATTAGATTGCCGGATTTTTTTCTTTTCACCAGCTTAGTATAAAGTGTTAAAAAGAAAATAATGTTTTGGTACTCCGATTATTTAATATACTATTATTAACCTTTAGAGGGCGGGGGTGGTCGATATTTCAACTACCCAATGCACACTAACTATTTGATGTTTTCGGGCAAAATTTGGTGCGTTCAATAAGAGGAAAGTGGTAAGAAACATCCTGGAGACTTTTTGCCCTAGATAATCGTCATTCTAAGGAAGGCATCGTTCACCTTCATTTTAGATAGCAGGAACTGAAGAAGCTATTATACATCTTCGTGGATTTAGTTAGAGTTTATTGCACTTTTGGTAGGAAAAAGATCATCATTCTGAGGTCAAGAATGATGTTAAGATTTTTGCCACTATTTTTTCAGTACTAGGCACATAAAAACATGCATGTGCCAACTGTGACGCTAAAGCAGCAACAAATAAATAAATGTATCACTTGACCTTAAAATGTATATTTTCATGGTCACGTCAGCGTTCAGGATTTTTTGCACTATTTTTTTCTTACTCAGCGCCTCAAAAAACATGGGTATGCCAAACATAACGCTAGCATATAAAAAATGACCTTGAGATTGTGATTTTCAAGGTCAAGGGTGCCTTCAGGATTTCTTTCACTATTTTTTTCGTACTCAGCGCGTAAATTTTTGATCAAATGAAAACTCGGTTTGAGTGGAAATTTTTTCGTCCTCTAAAGGTTAAATAAAATAAGTACATTAAGGGCATGTGATACTTACAGTTTCCCTGCCTTTTTTCCACAAAAATGAAAATTTTTAAAAACTTAATTCGGAGGTGCTATAAAATATCATAACGGACGTCCCCAGACTCTTTTTTGAGGAATAATAAAAAAAAATTTTATTGTGCTAAATAAACATTTTATGCATATGCATTATTTTGAGGTTACGTTGTTTTTCATCTCTGCCTTTCCGATAATCTGGAAATTATTTATGAAGTGAACTTTTTTGATTGCCTGCAAACAAGGTTAGTTCCGGAAGATTAGTTACTATGTTTATTTGTAAGTCCAAAGTTTTCGGCCAAAAATATTGTGTAGTTTGGAAGTAACGGTCGGGTGAATTATAACACACATAACCTCGAAATATACACGCACGTTGTTTGCAATATTAAAAATTTTTTTGATAAAAAAACACAAAAAAAGTGTGTGGGGACGTCTGTTAGCATGTTCGCTATCATTTTTAGATTTTGAAGACAAAATATTTATTATTCTAGAAAAAAAGCCGGGGGAACCTAAAACTTGTATAATCGACAATTTTCTAAGTATCACATGCCCTTAACGTTTGTGTAATTGTGTAGTGATATTAAAAGGGGTTTTAACTTAATTATAGTGTTAGATTAAAAAATTACATTAATCAGTTAATTTGATTTAAAATGTATGCGGAGAAGCAACTGGACGACATTATTAGTGATCAACAGCAGGAGGATGGTCAGGCAATGATTTTATGTGTAATTCAGGGTTTTGGGTCAAAATGTGACACTTTCGGATGTTTTGCCGGTGTCGTAGATGAAGTCACTGTAAGGGGTGATGATATCCCTATACTTATGGCAATAAGGAGATACGAGCATCTTCAAAGGGATCCTAACTCAAAAATTAATGAGCTCCTTGACCTTGTAGGTATGCAAAATATCACATATATTCTTCATACTTTTGTTTATATTATATTTATGAGCTAGGAAGTACATGTTGCATTTTTGTTTTTTATTTCAGAACAGATCCAGACTAAAAGATGAAGGACTCAAATGAGATCTGATGCAGGATACTATGAAAGTATTAGATTTCAGTTAGAGTCTGATAATTTAGGACTCAAGTTTAAGTCTGATAGTACTAGACTCCAGCTGCAATCTGATAGGGTAAAGAGTGAAAAAAACCCAAAGAAGTAGACAGAATCAGGAGATTACTTCACAGGACCCCCCACATACATTTTTTTTTAAATATTTAAGGTTGTTGCGAGGAATAATAGAAGAAAGAGGTAGTGGTTTGACGAAATCAAGATAGTTATCAAAATTATAAAAGGCAAGAGCTTTTGGAGAAATAGAAAGTAAAACAGGAGGCCCGAAAAGAAAAATTACGTCTAGAAGAGGAGCAGAAAAAGAAGGAGGAAGAGGAAAGAAAAAAAGAATAAGGAGGATAGAAGCAAAAAAAGAGGAAGGAAAGAAAAAAGCGACACGGTACTTTAACTTTATACAGGGTGTCCCATACTGAAGTTTCCGGACTCACATGGGTGTATACAAATAGAAAAAATAAATTGAAAATTCCTTTCCTGACCATCAGTTGAAGTTTTATTTTTCAAGTTTTACAATATTTAAACTGGACCAATCAGGAACGCAGAATAAAACGTTGCGCGTGGGTGAATGGTAGTCTGAAGTGACCGCTGTTCTCTTGCCGCTAACACCACTTCGGCGCTCTCTTCAACGGGACTGCGTTGGACTCCCAGCTCAAATACGCACTTTTGTTTATACTGCGCGCCAGATTTGTCCAGCCTAAATATTTTATAACTCAAAAGCTAAAACTTCAACTGATTTTTAGAAGAGGAACTTTCTATTTATTTTTCTTATTTTTATATGGCTATATAAGTCCGGACACTTGAATCTGGGATACCCTTTATAACAGTTTTCTCCTTTTAAGCTTTCTGGACATATTAAAGTATGATTTAAACATTATTATTTTATTTTTCATGAAAATAAAGAATACAACAAATCCAACACGGTGGTGCTTCAAAACCATTGTTAAAAGTCCATCGAAGGCTGTATCAACACGTGATGCAGCTGCAGGTCCATCCTGGCCTACGGAACCTGTGCGAACTTCTACATCACAGATTAAGGATGCACAAGCAATAGGTAGGAATATGAGTTTAAATAATTTTTCCCCCTTTATCATTAAAATTAATGAGTCTGATCAGTTTGTCAGAAAATTCATGATAGCTGGAAGACATTAGTAAGGGCTTTGTCTGGAAAGCGTGTCTAACTGTAAAGAATCTCAATTTTGAAGATATGTGGAAACTAATAAGCTTCAATGTTGCTGATACTTTTGTGGCAGACCATTTTTTGGGTACGGTACCAGCAGGTTTATGAAATAGAGAAAGAGTCGAAAAACTGCCTACTTCAAGATATTGTTGTAGCCGCCGCGAAACCTGACCTTTACTCAGATAGGAATAATTTAAATTCGAAAAATCTGCCTGCGCGACTGTTGGTTCTCGCGCTTCGCGCTCGATAATCAATTTACCTCGTGCTACGCGTTCGATTTTTGTGCACAGACTTTTTAAAACTAAAAGTGGAAGCATCGAAAACAGTAATTTGATGATTGTGAATTCTTTTTCGCTAAAGCTTCTTTAGCTTTGACGAACAAATTCTCACCATTAATCTCGTGCTTCGCACTCGAGTTTATCTCCGAAATTTTATGTTATTCCCATAAATATATATCAATATAATTCATGACTTGCATTAGTATTAAAACAGACGTAGTTTCATGGTTCCGTTTAAAACATGGGCATTCTTCATAAAAAATTTTTGATATCAAACATTTTATTGCAACTTTTGTCGTTTTTCCAAAAACTGAATTTGCTTATTTACAATGTATTTTTTATGATTTAAACTTTACACATACGGTCTACTGAGCAGCCTTACCGTTTTTTAACTTTTAATTATAAATATATTCTTCATATCATCCGTTATTTGGCTTAAAAGGTTCATTTTCGTGTGTTTTTTGGAATTTTGTAAATGCTTTGACTTTGGTAATTTTTGGTTTTAAGAAAAAAGTTATCATTATAAATTGTTCAATTTTTTGAATACTATAAACACTCTTACAGAAAAATTTTGAATTGAAAAAAATTATTTTAAAAAATATTCAAAATGCGCTCACTTTTTGACTTTTTATCTAAAATGCCTGGCTAACGAACTTGTCCTTTAGTTTAAGGCACTAAAAGGGTGCACCAAAGGCCAATCTAATAGATTAAAAAAAGTTATCGTGCTCATAGGCCGACAGACATAAAGAAAGACAGACATACAGACAAATTCGTAAAAACCTGTTTTTCGGATTCAGGGGGTCTCAAAATGTAGACCTTTTGACAAAAACTGGGGTGGTCAAATTTTACACAAATCTAATATCTTCTCTGATGAACATGGAAACATGATTTATTTGTCATGAATAATTTGTTGATAGTTCTGTTTTTTGTTTTAGTCGTAAAAAATCGCATTAAAAACATATTTAAAATTTTTCGAAACACCACACACGAGAGGAAAAGGAAAGTAAAAGACAAAAGTTGCAATGAGAATGTGCCCACGCAGCGGACAAATTTGTTTTGTTACTGTTAATAATGTTTTTGATGATTAAACCCAAAACTACGCATGCTATCGAAAAGTGGTTGATACCAAATTTGTAGATCTTTATCAAATGCAAAGTTTTTGTCTATTCACCTTTAACGTTTTTTGCATAGTGTTCTCGAAAATATTCAAAACGTGCCCACTTTTTGAATTTTTATCCAAAATGTCGGGCCAACGAACTTGTCCTTCAGTTTAGGATACTAAGCGAGTGTACCAAAAGCCAATCTAATGGATATTTTTTGTTCTTGTAGTGGAAACAGACAGATATACAGGCGTAGAAAGACAGACAGACATACATACAGACAGACACATTCGTGAACACCTGTTTTTCGGATTCAGGGGTCTCAAAACGTGGACATTATTTGACAAAAACTGGAGGGGGGATCAAATCTTACACAAATCTGATACCTTCTCTGATGAGAATGTAAAAAGTGTGGTAAAGTATACGTAAAAGAACAGGTAGAGTTATGATTCGATCAAACGAAAGACTCACGCGAGACGCTAGGGTAATAATTCCTGAGAGTGTGTTTTGGTTACTAGAGCTAATCGCTCAACAGAATTATTGAGCAAGACTTTAAATAGCTGTGATAGTTTATATTTTAAAGATTTTTCCAAAGTTAGAGAGAAAGCTTTTTATGGTGGTGGTTCTGTCATTAAAAAACCAGGGGGTGTTGTCAGACAAAATATTTATATACTGTATAAAGGACATCGCGGTTATCATTACAGTGTGATTTTAAATTTAATCAAAGCCGAAGCAGCATAACAATTTGGTATACCCTGTAACAAGTCATATTTTTGACAAACCGATCACAAATGTTCGATACAATGTGACGCTTGTTACAGTTCTGTGTCCTGAAATTCTGACGCTCACTTTAGCAATAATAATAATAAAGTGGTATAATAATAAATATAATAATAATAATAATAATAAGCCTCGGTGGCTCAGAGAGCCTCGGTGGTTCAGAGAGCCTTGGTGGCCCAGTTGGTTAGACACTCGGACTTCACCTCAGAGGTCCGGGGTTCGATCCCTGAGCCGGTACCTCTGGCAATTTTTCAATGTACCTTTACCGAGGTTCTGGTGGTTCGGAACCCACCTTAACCTGTAGGTCCCCCCATCGTGTACTTGACTGCAACCCAGTCCGTCAATGATGGGGTAAAAACCAGGCTTTGTCCAATATGTCTGGGCAGACTGCTCTCATCAGATCACTTGATTGCATTATAAAAATGCGTCCGTGACTGATGATATATACCGGCACAGCCCCGTGCAAAATGATCAAATAAAAATCCAAACCTAACCAAAAATGCCTTCGACATGTTGGGCAGTATAAGCCTGTGACAACATTTGAACAAAGAAATGTTTGTATAATAAGTTAGATCATCCCTGTCCTCACGTACTCTTTCGGGCTCATAAAATGGTCTAACACCGACCTTGAAAAGTCAAACAGAATTGTTCGCATAGAAATGACGAAGCACTGAATGCACCACAGAAATTCAGCGATTGAAAGGGTAGTCCTACCACGACATTTAGGGGGTAAGGGCGCAAACGAAATGTTGCGTTTTACAGAACCATCTGTCAAGCGCATCTTGAATACACGCCCTTAAATTTGTCCTCAGATGGGGCCTTGAATGTCAGGGCAGAAACCATAGAGGAATTAGAAATACAATGGAGGCAGAAAGCCATCCATGGCGAGCACCCCAGCACGTTAGATTCAAATGAAGTGGATAGTGAGGCATCTAATATTTGGCTAAGAAAGGGTGTTCTGTATCCAGAGATGCAAGCATTCGTCATTGCAATACAGGACAAGGTTGTCAGTACCAAGAATTATCGCAAACACGTCTTACATCAAGGCGTGGTTGACCGGTGCCGATTATGTGGAAATACAAACGAATCCATCGAGCACATTATTGATGGCTGTCGCGTAGTAGCCCAGAGAGAATATACGCACAGACATAATGATGTAGCGGGCATTATACATTAACAACTTTCCCTAAACCTAGGACTCTTAAAAGAATGGATGCCCTGCTATAGATGCATTCTAATGCCCGTTTTAGAAAGTGAAGATTACATCTTATGTAAAGATGTTACTATCCAAACGGATCATTACATCCGGGCCAATCGACCTGACAACGTGATGCGAGAAAAAAAAGGTGGAAGAGTCTACATCATCGACATTGCTTGTCCACTTAACTGAAATTTGCAATCAACCTATGCAACGAAGATCCACAAGTATAGCGAGTTAAGGCATGAAGTAAAGGCCATATGCAGGAATGTGAATCATGCATCTATTCATCCTATTGTGATTTCGGCTACAGGCAATGTGCACACAAGATGCACTGAACATCTTGAATATTTAGGAGTTAGTAGGGTTTTGACAGCAGCTCAGAAGGCGGTTTTATTAAACACCTGTCGCATTGTAAGAAACTTTCTAGATCATCAGGAAGCGAGCGACTAAAAACCCGTGGAGTGGCAGATGGTAGCTCTAAGAAAGCATCCAGAGGCGAATGTTGTCACCTCCAACGCTTGTGGCCGCTCGTAATTGTATACCTACAACATCATCGCAGGAGGTTTCAATCATCGTATTAAATTATTTAAATTAACTTATAACATTCTAATCTCATCAGTCACTTGACTTAGTCCGTGGCTATGATGTATAACCGGGTTTACCCGAGTAAAAGTTTAATAAAAACACTCAATAGTAAGAAGTATGTAAGTATTATATAAGATGTATTTTGATCATGGACAACCAAGGATAACTAGATCAATACGCTTTACGACGGGTATATTTCACCGAGGCCCCTTCAGCGTACTATGGTTCTGTTTAGCATTGTATCCATTGAGCAAAACACTAAACAACACGTCTCACGGGTTCAGAATTCATGATAATGAGGATGGTCATCAAGTGACCCATCTTTTTTACATGGAAGACCTGAAGCTGTACGCTAGTTCAGGTCAGAAACTGCAGCAAGTGATCGATGTCACAAAGCAGTTTTCCAATGATATCCACATGGAGTTCGGATTAGATAAATGTAGAACAGTACATTTAATCAGAGGGAAATTAGCGATCACAGAGTTAGAGAACGAGTTCGAAAATGACATCGAGGCAATGGCTGCAGGAGAATCATATAAATATCTGGGTATTCTTGAATCTAAGGTAAGATAGTTAAGACAAGCCTAACGACTGCCTTCACTACGAGACTTAGATTGATTCTGAAGAGTTTTCTGAACTCGGCAAATAAAATCAGGGCGATCAACACATATGCCATGTCCTCGCGTCCTCCTTCGGGTTCATAAAATGGTCTAACACTGACCTTGAAAAGTTAAACAGAATTGTTCGCGTAGAAATGACGAAGCACCGAATGCATCACAGAAATTCAGCAAATGAAAGGGTAGTTCTACCACGACATTTAGCGAGTAGCGGCGTTGCAGATGTCAAAAAACGGTGTGAGTCACAATTTATAGAATTGCGAGACTATTTTAAGAGCAAACGAAATGTTGCGCTTTACAGTACCATTTGTCAAGCGGATCTTGAATACACGCCCTTAAATTTGTCTTCAGATGGGACCTTGAATGTCACGACAGAAACCATAGAGGAATTATAAATACAGTGGAGGTAGAGAGCCATCCACGGCGAGCACCCCAATACGTTAGATAAAAATGAAGTGGATAGTGAGGCATCTAATATTTGGCTGATGAAGGCTGTTCTGTATCCAGAAACAGAAGAATTTGTCGTTCCGATACAGGACAAGGTTGTCAGAACCAGAAATCATCGCAAACCGGTGTTGCATCAAGATGTAGTTGACCCGTGCCGATTACGTGGATATACCAACAAATCGATCGAGCACATTATGGATGGCTGTCGCGTAATATCTAAAAAATATATATAAGCACAGACATAATGATGTAGTGGGCATTACACATCAACAAACTAGCCCTAAACCTCATACTCTTACCATAATGGATGCCTTTCTATAGATACCTTTCCATGTCCATTTTAGGAAACGATGATTACATCTCATATTAGAATGTTACTATTTAAACAAATCATTACATCTGGGCCAATCGACCTGACATCGTGATGCGAGGAAAAATGTGAGAGAGTCTATATCATCGATATTTCTTTTCCACTTAACCGAAATTTTCAGTCAATCTATACAACCAAGAACCATAAGTATATCGAGCAGCTCAGAAGGCGGTTTTATTAAACACCTGTCATATCGTAAGAAACTTCCTCGCCCATCAGTCCCTGGTACAATATAATAAATAATATGTAATAATAAGCCCTGCCGAAAATGTTCTTTTGTTGGTGTCGCGGTAGAACTTGAGCTTTCCTCTCATGACTGTGACGGCTATGTTCGCGCTAGCACTGCTGCTGACAGGGTTTCTCATGCTAGACAGGCAGATAACAAAGAGGAGAGGGATTAAGAAGAACAGCAAAACCCATCAATAATAAGAAAGAGTATTTTTAAACATTTGAAACGCTTGCCGTTTCCCGAAGATCGTCGGCGCGCCCCTGGAGCCGCCGTTGGGGGCCACAGCATGCGGGACGGCGGTCATGGTGAGCTACGAGTTTGTCAGTCAGATCTCATTAATCAAACAGCTACCTAGCAAGAAAATCTGCGGCGGATACAATTTAAGAACGAAATTTGCTGCAAAGTATCGAAATGTAAAGAAAGTAGCTAAGGTGAAGGACATCAGGACTAATCTACACGTCATAGAAGTCCGAGAAATGGAGACTAAACAACAAGTTGATTTGACGTGGAAAACGACGGCAATAAATATCAGCTACAGGAAACCACGTCACACGGTCAAGTAGGAGCAATTAATGTTCTTCCTCAACCTGTTGATGATTTAACACGACCGCATCCTCCACAGGAGGATGGCCTTATACAACCAGAAGCAGAAACAGACGTTCAGCTACCAAAAAGCCGATTAAAATAGACATGCCATATAAATAGAGATATTATGCGCCTTTATTTTTTAGCAGAGAAATGTGGGCAAAGTGTAAGGAGAGAATATCATAGCGAACATCATAGACCCTTCTTACTCAAATACCCAGAGCTAGCCATAAGAATAAATTAACTAAATCTGGCACATCAAAAACGCTCAATATCTATAAGCAGATTGCTTTCGGCTGTTGAAATAGCCGCTATCAGAATGGAAGTGGAACAGCAGCTTCCTTTTGATGAACTCCCCTTAAAATATGAGGAAAACTAATACTTGATTGACGCTGAAGGCATGGGTGCTGGTGAATTTGCATATCAAGTACCAGATCCACTAGAACCACATTTGGATATTAATAACGATGATGTGAACAGCGACATCACGAAAAGCCACAGCACCTTGACAGGAGTTTCGGCCAGGCTTTACGAGAGTTCAGATATGTAGAAGTAATACCAAGGCTTTCTCTGCCCAAAATAAACGTCACAAATAAACTGTGTGCATTAATGAAACACCTCAACAGAAAGGTTTTACCTATGCATTTAAACGCAAAACTAACGGCTCTAAAAGTGCAAATCTTGTCACACCGTCTATATTGAATGAGATTATAGACTCTCAACGGCAGAGAATTGATATTCTTACTGCCAGACTGCGTCCGTACAAGAAAAGTAGTGCACGGAAACAACAAAATCAAACCGTTCAGAGAGATGAAAGAAGGTTCTATCGTGAAATGAAAGAATTCAAAGTCTTCATTCTTTAGCGTACGAGAATTGTGACAAGATTTTATTGTGAATAGGCATACTAAACTATAAAAAAATCTGCACATTTTATAACATTCAAGATCCTATATTTTTTACAAGAACCCCAATTATTTTTGCGTGAGCCCTAAGTTGGGCGTCATGAAATATTGCAATTTCATTATTAATAAATAATTAAAAATTACCAAATACCTTCGGCATTGCTTCCTGAAAATCTGAAAAAAATCTAGACACTACTCGAAAAGTTACTTTACACTTGATTAGGTTCTGTTGAGCGCAGGCCTATGCTCGGTAGTTGGGCTTGTTCCGCAAATAAAGAGGGTTCACAACTCCGGAAAAATAAATACCTTTACATTCATAACAACAAGAAATGATAATTAATTGAATTGAATAAAGTTTGAAACAATTAGGGTGTCTAGTCAGACATGATTATCGACATAAATCAAAAATCGACGAAGGCTCGATTAAAGAAGGTCTCGAATAATTCACAATGTATAAGAAATTTTAAATCCTAACCTAAAAAGAACTCGAAATGTAAACTAACTAAGAAAAGTTAGGCTTTTCTGCCGAGAACTTCATGACAGGAAGTTTCAAAAGAAAATTTCTGAAAATTTTCTAAATTTTCAAACACAAATTCATAAGTAAAACGGAAAATCAATAAATTCAAAGCTTCATTTCCGGAAATCTAGTGATAGCCGAATCCTACCCTAAATTAAGAGAAGTCACGTTTAAATGAACTAAATTCTACTGACTCTAAATTAATTTTTAATAATCACTACCAGCACACGCCAAATTGCAGAAATGAAGTAGATAAAATGTTATGAAAAGAATTTCTAAGACGAAGTAACAGAACCTCATTTACATTTCTTAAATTGATTTCATGTGATAAGAATATCATAAATAGCAAGTAATCAAATAATAAGTAATAAAAAATAACAACCCTAACTAAGGTTATAAATTCTCAAAGAAAATTATATAAAAAATGTACACAGTTCAAAATATGGACAATTGAAAATACGAAAACTTGAAAATACACACAATTCAAAATATATGCAATCAAAAATACAGTTCTCGACATTTTTCAAATCAAACAGGCGCATGTCTGTAAGCGTTACAATTCTCGATGTTCAAGGTTCTTTCATGGTTCACTAAAAAGGGGCCAGAGAAAGGGGGGAGTTCATTATGCCGCATGAAGGGTATTCAATTCATGGAATTTGAATAATAGTGAGTGGGAGTCTATTTTTGAGGTTAGGAAAACTTCAGATGAATTATTGACTAGGGCACAGTTCTTTAAAATTCCACATTTTGGTTAACTCAAAAAAGGGGCTCACTCCATTGTAAATTAGAATTGCGGAACAAATCTTAAGTGGGGCTCGGCTAAATGTCCATAAAGGGACACGTGGCAGGAGTTAAATCCTATAGATCAAGTATTTTTGGGACAACACTCGACTGGAACATATTTCAATAGATTTTCACATAAAATTCACGATTGGGGAGCCATATCATTAAAATGATAACATTTATAATCTTTTAAAAAAATACAATGTGAAATAAGAAAGGCCCGGTTAAGGAACTTCTGCTTCGTCAACGTGTGGTGCCATTTTCTCGACAGTAACAAAAGCATCACAAATTTTCAAGTTCTTTTAATTATGGCGACGTGTCGAGCGAAATTTCCCCTCACTTGATAATCGAGAAACGACCTTAACCTATTTATTCAAGAAGAAGTCACAGAAGGTCTTCTTCGAGAACAGTTTTCAGAAGGTCCGCACATTCCCATACTTAACAGAATTTAAAGTACTTCGAATTATCATTTGTGTATTTCCATTTGTCTTTTCATTGTTTTATTCAAGAATGTCTGGTTTACGAAGAAATTGGAGATCGTGTGGCCTATATGAGTGGCCAGAACCTCTTGACACGGCTGTGGTCAGCAGGACAGAGCGAGCAACGCAAAGACGGTTCCGGAATCTGTCTTTATTGTTCCCAGAAATGATCCAGTGTTATTATTTCTTCGTCCTTACTCTCCAATCCACCCATTTGATCACCTCCTGCAGCCCGAAATTACCCAGACTAATCAGAGCAGAATTTGATGCGGTATTAACTGGTATCATCCGACGTGCATAGGGCATTGCGTATTGACATCCCCTAGTCATCTTAGGAATTGACGAAGAAATTTCGCATCTTAAAGTCTCCAAAAAGGTTCTAAGCCAGGCAGATGAGTCGTTCTAGATTTTCCGTAACTTGCATCATTACTGTCAGGCTGGCCGGCAGCCTAACATGATTCTTGTAGATGAGGATCCACAGCTCATTTGAGCCTGTCAGACAATAGTAGACGAAAATGCCGGAGAATTCAAACGGCTTGAAATGTGTGTCTGTAGTATTTGGTTGTTTAAAGTCTGGAGTGGCGTTCCATTAAAATCATAAATCTTACATCTACCTCGAGTCATGAAGTTTCTATACCAAAGCCACAATTTCTGACCTTTAAAGTAAAATATCTGAATTCACAAAAAAATGTTTAAAAAACGAAAATGTCTAAATGTCAAACTAAATTTATTAATTAGAATTTGATATTTGCAAGAATTTTGCAACGTCAAAGTGCATACCACATAATTTAAAGGTTATCGACGCTCAATTCATCCTCAATCATTTGATTAAAAGTCGAGGATCTAATAACCCACCGAAACCTTATTTAGACGCTTCTAATATCATATTAATGAGAAGGAATAACACGCGATTTGTCGGTAAATTACCCGCTGCAGATCATAACCCCCCTGATACGATGTCCTTAGAGAGCCGCAAAGAATTTTACAAGTGGTATAAGAAATGCATTAAAACAAGTTACATTTTTAAGTTAAGAAATGAAATAAGAAGTGACTCTACTAATGGCGTTGACATTCTTCGTAACGCTTGTCTAACTTTTCGGCCACTATTTATTGCAGTAGCAGATGTTGATCCCCTTATTGACAGCTGTGTTGTAGCATCAGCCTGCTCCGCAGTATTTAGGAAAAATGATTTAAAACACGATTTAACCCGAATCCACCCAAATTTTTTCTTTTTAGATATCATTGTTACCTGTCTTATAAATTGCTTAAAATAAATTATGACTGGATGGCCACTTTGGCATGGTACCTCGATGACATAAGGCGGTGACGTGCGAGTTTTTGGCTCAAAGAACGGCAGCAAACGCGATTTTTGCTTTACGTGTGAAGTGTACCATATATGATACTGTGGGCGAGAAATAACACATGCAGGCTGATGCTAAGGCGGTTGCTAATCTGGAAAATTGCACCCGCTTCCAGCGAAATCGCGGTAAAATTTCAGCCACAACCACGTCTCACAACCGTGAGATAGGTGGTTACAGTCTGTAAAGGAATCAATACGACGATTCAGCAAAAGCCTCGTGCACCCTAAGAACACGGAGCGACCCAAGAAAAACCGCCTTCTGCATTTTTCCCGCAAGTGTTCTAGCATATTGTTGACACGCAGGGATGCTTTTTAGGCAATTAGCAAGTGAAAGCTTGGCACCTCCAAGAGCGCCGATGATAAGGACGATCAGTTTAACAGAATATTCGAGGTACAATCGCTGTAACTCCCTTATAAGGTCTCGATACCTCTCTTTCTTTTCGTTCTCCTTGGTTATGATGTTTTTGTTAGTTGGTGCCGAAAATTCGATAACGAACATTGTTCGCTTCTCGAAGTCAAGAAGGACCATGTCAGGCCTCGAGTGAGCAACAGAAACAATTGTCGAGAATATAAAGTTCCAGTATATGCGGCACCTCCCATTCTCGACAATTGACTCAATTTCCCTAGGAGCATTTAGAGGAGCGATATTAAGGTTAATGCCGTAGGAGTGACAGAGATGGTAATAAAGCACTCTTAGTGCCGCATTACAGCTATCATCGGGAATGTCTTAGCTCAAAATGTGGCGACGGTATGTTAAGGTGGAAATGACACCGTCTTGGCATGCAAAAATGAAACCCTCTGTACCAGACTTCAATCCGGGCGATTTAAGGAAAGCAAACGTTAGCTCACAAGGCATTGACTCATCCTTCACATTTATGTGGAAGATACCGCGCATCCTCTTATCGAGGAGCTGTTCACGAAAGTTTTTCTCTTGTGCTTTCATAATCCGGGCTTTCAGGAGTGTGTACTCGAGATAGATAAGATTTGATGTATTTTGCTCATGCCTAATACTGAAGTCAAGTCCGAGTGTTTCAGCAGCCTCCTCCGCTGCTTTGTACAGAAATGCTCCTTTGCCCACTTCTTCGTGATTTCTGACCATTTTAAGAAGAGGGTCTCTTCCATTTGCAACTCTATGTGCTGTACCCAGAATAATCCTGTTGTGAAGACATTCAAGACTCAATATTCCGCGACCCCCTTGACGGCGTGAGATGTACAGTCGCGGAACGGAATACTTAAGATGCATGCTTTTGCTCATGTGCATAACCTTTCTTGTCCCGATATCAAGAGATCTGAGCTCGTTCTTCGCCCATGGAACTACTCCAAATGAATAGAGTAGTACTGGGACCGCTAGCATGTTCATTGCAGATACTTTGTTCCTCGTCGACAGTTCGGAAGACCAAATTTGTCGGATGAGAGGTTTGTATCTGCTTTCGGAGCTCAGGATTTTCAGGGATGGCATTAAGTTTTCCTCGCTTCAAGTAAACCTTGGCGCATTTGTCTAACCCAAATTCCATTCCAATTTCCTTAGTATATCGTTCGACAATCCCCAGAGTTAGATGCAGTTGCTCTCTGTTTTTAGCATAGATCTTAAGATCGTCCATGTAAAATACATGAGTGACCTTGCACTTTCGATCTGCAGGTTTGCCGCCCAAGTACCCGTCGGAATGGCGAAGTGCTAGAGATAGTGGCAATAATGCAAGGCAAAAGGGGAGTGGGCGCATGGTGTCGCCCTGAAAAACACCTCTCTGAAAGGTGACCCTGTTAGTTATCATACGATTTTTTCCAGATGAGATAGTAAATCTGGTTTTCCAAAGCGGCATCAATCTCTCTATGCACCCAACTATTTGCGGATGAACCTTTAAGATTTCCAAAAGACAGATGATAAGTCTATGGGAGGTCGAATTGAAAGCTTTCCGATAAGCAATCCAGGCCATCGATAGGTCACGCTGGTAGAATGCTGCATCTTTGCAGACACATCTATCGATGAGCAGGTTCTCCCGACATCCGGCTACGCCTTTCTTTGAGCCTCGTTGTTCATACATTTCTTGCCACACAGGTTCAATTGCCCGAACAATCCTTTCATTTAGGATAGCTGTGAATATATTATAAAGTGTGTTCAGACAAGTTATTGGCCTGTAATTCTTGGGGTCAGCTAATTTGCCTATTTTCGGCAGGAGTATTGTGCGCCCTTCCACCAACCACTCTGGAAACGGCTCTTCCGACTTCAAATATGAGGTGAAAATACGGGCCAAATGCTGATGGGTTGAAGAATACTTCTTCAACCAGAAGGTTTTTTATACAATCTGGTCCCGGTGCGGAATAGTTCTTCATCCCTCTTAACACTTTTTTCACCTCCTCGGTAGTGATGGGTGGGCATTCTTTATCAGGTGTTATGAGGGCAACACATAACTCCTTGAAGCTATTTATATTTTCTGAGTCTTCGTCCAGTCTATGCTGAACTTCGTAGACTTCTCTCCAAAATACTTCGACCTCCTCTGGTTTGGGTGGGTGTTCGACAGTAACTGGAGGGTCTTGGAAGAGTCGAGATGGGTCAGAGAGAAACTGTTGATTTTCTCTGACCCACCTCTCCCTCCGCTCTAGACTTCTCTTAGCGTCAGATAGTATCCATATTCTCTCAACAATATGCTCCCAGATTGTCTGCAGCTTTGACTTGTTAAGTGTGTGAAAACGGGTCCGAAGTTCGCGCGCGAACTTTCGAACCTTGGCGGTAAAATTCCTGCCAGATGTGATGTAGTCAATCACACATTGAATGCCGGATGCGTACTGTCGCATCGGCCAAAGCTCTCGCTGCATTATTCACACAATAATTGATAGCCCAGAGGTCGGATTCTCCGGAAAAATGTCCACGAAGCTCGTCATCCATTTCAGCCAGATCTTTAGGCTTGAGAGAAACCTTGGTGTTGATGTTTCTTCGGGTCGTGAAGCATCGCTCTTCATCTATTGGATGCCTGTCCGCGGTTGGTCTTAGTTTCGCCTCTCTTTCTCTGTTGCCAGCTTGTTCTAGCTGTGGTAGAGTAGGCGTTCCGCTTACATAGCCCCTTTTACGGAGTAGTTCAGCATGGTTTCGCAGACGTTGCTGCGAAAAGTGCGATAGCTCCGGGTGTTTCTCGCAACGCAGAGCATGCAGCCGTGCTATGTAACCCTGTTCAGGGGCCACACTCGCATCGTAGCACTCTAGCAAGTCATGATTCAGTCGCTCCGTCCACCCAAAGGACGCGAGATCCCGCCGATCCATCGCGTTGAATCCATTTTCATTGGCTCCCCCAGCTTTATATTGGTTGGCATTGTTGGCCGAACCATTGTCGGGAGCCCTGCGTATTCTGTTGTTTTGAACCGCACTTACTACAACTATGCTTGGTGTTGTCATTGTTGTTCCCACGAGAAGCTAGGGAAAGGGGTTCGTCCATCTTTGTAGAGCCCCACATGCAAGGATAAGGCTGCGTACTCTGAGAGGTCGCCCGCTATCCCAGAGTCACCGTTCTAGACAGCTCACGCAGGTTCCATTCAGCTTTCGGCACGGTTTTCACACCTCCGTTGGGGGGTTAATTGCTTCGGGACCACCCCTGGACAATTGTCCGCGACTGCCTATTTATTTTTGTAATCATATTCAGCAGAAACCCTTGGTACAGGGACCCTCTATC
>NC_046660.1:141909282-141911235 GCF_010883055.1 Belonocnema kinseyi
CTCGACACCTTGACAAATGTAATTCCATGTAGAAACATGCGTTTAAATAAAATATTTTACCAAAAAAGTTACCCACGCTTTAACTTGACAGACTGTACTTTACATACATAATTTTTTTGACCGTTAGGTGAACATAGTCTATAAGCATATAATTTAGGACCAACTGGGACAAAAGTTTAAATGAAGCTCCCGGTATCATAAACTTCAAGCTCATCTGTCAAATCACGTAAGAAGCAACCCTGTAAAAAGGTAATACTCATCAGGCTTATCGTGATTGGTAAAAATCATAGGATCCGTATCAAAATAGAGGATGCGGCAATCTAACTTTTTCAAATACCCCTGTAATCTTAAACGTGCTTGTGTTGTTTTGTATGCAGCTACAACTACCCAGATAAGTAACAATAGTGCGACGCACAGTACTCGCATGCGTGCGAGGCATAGAGTGCGAGACATAACGCACGCATGCTGCCATCACCTATCGCGATGCTTTGATGGGTAGGTAGAGTGCGTGCGTAATGCATCTCACATCGCTATCACGGCGTACTTCACGTATGAACTGCGTATGTCCGCCTCTCTGCGACGCAAGCGTGCGTCCATCCTGCCGCTTATTAATGAATAATTCCATATTAACGATCTTATTAGATAATACATATTGTTTGTTTATCGAAATTAAAATCTTTTTACGGAACAAAATGTGTAAAAGTTCCAAATACTTTGCTAACTTATATATATATAACCACTCCTTTCTTCACTTCGGCTTTTAGAGAAGATGCATCTATATGGAGCAATGCACTTTCCTCACTTACGATATTCAAATTCCGGCCAAGGGTCTGGCCGCCTGCTCTGAGGCTTTGTAACAGAACGCTCCTTTGCCAATCATCTCGAGGTTCCTGACCATTGTTAGGAGAGAATCTCTAATATTTTCAACGATGTAAGCTGCACTTAGAACAATTCGATAATGAAGACACTAGAGATTCAGAAGTCCGCGTCCGCCTTGAATGCATGAAATATATAATTGTAGGACAGACGAAATGATATGCAAGCTCTTATGCATATGCATGATCATACGTGCTTTAAGGGCTTCAAGGGCTTTAAGTTTGTTCTTCGTCCACTGAACTACTTTAAACGAGTAGAGTAGGCCGGGATAAGGTGCTTGTATCTGCTTCGAAGAGACTTCTTTACTGATGTTGCGTCCTGAATGCGGTTTACTGGCACGCCCAGGTAAGTATAGATCACTCCAGTGCCAAGAGGTCTAATAACACATATCTTTGATGTTTGTTTTTACGAGAACCATAGAAATTTAGGTCATCTATATAGAATACATGAGTGATCTTATGCTCGCGATGAGTAGTTTCGCTACAAAGGTAACCAGAAGAATTTTGTAGTGCGAGAGCTAGAGGCAAAAGTGTAATCTGCACACTTTGCTATCTGGGAACATTTTTAATAGGAAAAGGGGCTACGGTTTCATCTTCATAAACTCAGGAAGCATAAATGTTTACACGGTCGACGGTCGACATATTATTCAGAATTTTATCTGGACTCAGGATAATACTTATTATTTCATTTTGAGTCTTAAGGACTTCATTTATCAGCATATTTTGACGCTGAACCAAATTACCCCAAAAATAATCTAAACAGAGTTTAGCCAAGGAGCCTAGACCAGGATTCAAAAAAATCTTTTCAGGATCGAACCGAGTACCTTCTAAATTTAAAATATTTTAAACATATGCCTTTTTCTGCTCCTCTATAGTACAATCAGAGAGATATCCGCTAGCCAAATGTCAAAAATACTTATCTGTAGGCAGAAATACGCGTTATTTAACTAAGCCCACAAAGTAACTTACATCGTTATCAAATCCAGTTGAGGTTTTCCAGTCATCACCAATATAAAATTCGGCATGCCTAATCGGAAATTTACCATCTTTTGATATATATATATATAGCCCACAAAGT
>NC_046660.1:141911335-141925775 GCF_010883055.1 Belonocnema kinseyi
TGAAAGAGGGAGCTCTTCTTAATATTTTGACACCAAAATCATGTCGATGCACCTTACCGACTGCGAGTAAAGCCACCCACGCTTTAACTTGACAGACTGTAATAGGTATTATTCTAAACTACAAAAACTCTCAATTTATAAACTTTAACTCCATCTGTGATCTTGTAGTTAATAAACGCTCCAATTGCATTGAATTATAGAGCCATTCGTAGAACGCATATCATGATGCAGTAACAAAAAATGAACACAAAATCTGTCGACCAGTTTACACAAAACGGAGATTAATTGGTGATTATGATTCTCTTCTATTTGGCTACGTTCAACATTAACAAACAATGAAAGACTCCCTCTAAGTCGTAAATGTGTTAAATATGGAAAAAATTCTCATTTCTACGCTAAATAATAAGAAAATTTTATTTTTGTGTATTTTCAGAGTGTCTCTTCGAAGTACCTACTGACATGTTTTTTAATATAGAGGAAAAAATGGTACACCGCTGATTCCAGTGGATTTCGATTTCTCACCACAAGAAATAATGGATGGCGCAGAATATAAAGAGATCTAAACATTGAAACACAACCATTCACCATCCCATGTATTAATATTGAAGAAAAGAAAATAATAATCAAATTGTAAATAATATAATTTCATTCATTAGTCTTTAAATGCTTGAAGCAACCCAAATATAGCTTGTAACGGTGGTGTTTTGCTACGGTGTTTGACCCCCAATTATTTATCCCTCCGGATGCTTCAACCTGGTCAGGGCTTGGTTTCAGTGATAAATAATATGCGTGGTTTTACGTGAAGAAATAAAGAAAATTTCTCTCCTGTAAATTGCATATCTAACTTATTACTAAATGCGGGGGTAACCTATTGGGTGCGTGTATGCAAACGTTCATGTGTGTGTGCGTGGATATGTGTGTTGACGACAGTTTCAGGTTAAGTGTAGTGTATCCACGGTCGACAAGTTCTGCGTGTGGTTGTAGAGTATACGATCGGAGTGAATAAAAGGCGGTGGTAGCTGGTGTAGTAGTAAAACAAGATAGAAAATATCAGAGTGGGTGTGCAGGTATGCTCAGGCGGGTCGCTGGAATTAATGTTCAAGAAAAACGATGAGCCTTTGGGTTTACATATTGCATGATGAGGGAGAAGCTTGCGGAAGGAAGGGGGAAGCCTGGTGGTGTATAAGGTGTGCATGACAGTATGTTGTTCAGGTATGGTCAGGTCGATCCGGGTGTTTGGATCGGCGTTCAGGGTGCAAGCGATGGTTCTTTGTCAGCCCAGAGTGTCGTCTGTTGGACCTGTCTCTCTCAGAATACGGGTATGGTATGGTGCCAAAGGAGATATGGGGAGGGAGGCGTTCTGATGGTGGCAAGGCGTGCGTGGCACAGGAAACGGTCGTCAGGAAGCTTGGCGGTTTCCAAGACGTGCGTGCCGGGTGGTCGTTCTGGGTTGTCAGGTCGGCATCAAGAGTCAAAGAGACCACTTCGTGTTGACACAGAGTGGCCTGACCGTCAGTGAGGACACCCCTTTGCTCGATAGGCCACCATAGTTGCGCCAGGTAGAACCAGCTTGTCCCCCTCGATGGACTGCCCCGTTGCCTGACCGCGGTTCCTTTTTATTGTTTAACAGCTGGTGATATGGTGGGCGCGCTATCGCACAGTGGGGAAAAAGTACATTTTTTGTTTAAAATACGATTCCGGCTTAACCTGTGAGACGATTTGGATGTTTTTTTTCTTTAAAAAGCTGATAAAATTTCAAAGAAAGTTGTCAAAGCTCATTTTCAATTTCTTTAAAAAATTTTTTTATGAACAAATAAATATGACGAAAAAATGACAATTTTTTCTATTTGAAGTTCCTGGTGCTCGTTTAAATTCAGGCCTTTTAATTTCAGAAAAAATGTCTCTTTTTCATTCAGTACTTATAGTTAACCAAAGCAAGAGGGTTTCAAATAAAATGAATGATTGAACAATGCATTTAATAATTGTTATAAATAAATTCTATAACGAAAAATTGTAAATCAGAGGCAAAAGTGAAAAAAGAAAGTAATTCTGCTTGATCCTGAAACTCAAGACTTGCTTAAGACAGACAATAGAAGCTTGAAGTCATATATTAGCAGTGAAAGAAGACCTTTCTTCGAACTCGAGAGTGTCCCGATTTTGCAGACGTTATAGAATTTATTTATAACAGATATTTTATGTATTGTTCAATCATTCCTTGTATTCAAACCCTCTTGTGTTGGCCAACTGTAAGTACTGAAAGAAAAAAAACTTTTGTTTTTAATTTAAAGGACTGACTTTGAAAAAAACACGAGTTTTTCCGTGGATAAATGCTGGAATAATGCATTTTTAAATTAAATTTGTTTGATAAAATCATGATATTCATAAAAAATTATGCATTTTCTGAAGATATCATGAGGTTCCTAATTTTTTTAAACTGACATCGAAAAAAACTAATTTTCTGACGACAAATGTCTGAATAATGCATTTGTTTATTAAATTTCTTTATAATATTAACAAAAATAGTCTGAAGAGAAATTTTTCTCATTAAAACATTGTGACCATTTAAATTTCTTACAATATAACTTTAAAAAACATTAAATTATTGAAAATTATAGAAAACATATTTTCAACCAACTATTTGCTTATACAATTTTTGTTTTGTTAATTGTACCATGATGGAATATCTTAATATAATGTTAATCTATGAAACATTGGCGATCACAACAATTTTCCTATTATTGACGAGCACCGGGAACGTCAAATAGAAAAAAGCGTCTTTTTTTTCATATTTATTTATTAATAAAAATATTGAAATACTTAATTAAAAATCAGGTTTGACAACTTTATTTGAAATTTCATCAGTTTTATATTTTGGTCAAAAATTAAAGGAAGTTAGACGAAAGTTAGCCGAAACTCGAGGTACTTGGACAGACAAGAAAAAATGGACCGTTTGAAAAGGTGGATTTCTACCTATATTACTTGGTCTAGTCATTGGTGGTCTGTTTTTTAAATTGTTCAAGTTTTCGTCGTAGAATTTTAATAATATGGGGCATACAAGAAAAATGGTTCTTATTCTCAGCGAACAGGTCGAAGAAATGAATCATCAAATGCAAACGATAAATCATACAACACTAGATAGCAATAAGAATTATGCAATTATACGATTGACACCTGGTGCAACTACACAGACAACGGGAACTAAACTCAAGAGATTGGATTCTGAAATTAGTCAAATCTTATTCTCACCTTTTCCGGGTGATGAACGTGAAAAGTGGAGCGACTACAGTCAAGTGTTGAAAAAATTTATATTTTTTAATGACGCAAATAGAAAATTAACATTGAGAAAATAGATCATACTGAAAATGAACATAATGATCCACTTGAGTTTATGCCAGTGAAGGAGAAAAGCAGGGGTAGCAGTCACACCAGGCAAAATACTTTTACACCCTTGATACACACTATACTTTTTGTCCTATCATCCTTGAAAACAAGCAAGCAGATAAAGGATATTGGGTGTTCTTGAACATTTTAAATTATAATTGCGAGGATGAAATAGCGTACTTAGCAAAGTTGAGACTGTGTGGTCCAGCAATGAAATTTTTTAAATGAAAACTATAATTTTCAAGTGAAAAATTCTTATAGTGTATTGTGAGCTCGCAAAACTGGGTAGCGGTGACGCTAAACGGTAACGCTTCCTCTTCTCTATCTCACCTTCGCTTCTTCCACTGACTGACTCTTTCAATCTCTCTTCCTCTCTATTTTTCTTTCGCTTCTTCCACTTCTCTCATTTTCGACACTCTCTAGTTCTCTTCATCTCTTCCTCCTCTCTGGCTCTCTTTCTCACCATACTTCGCTCTCACACTTGCACTGAGACACTGATAGCACTAGAATTGTATTTTAAATCGATATTTATCCTAATTTTCCCTTCCACCATTTCCGTTTCCCCTTTTCCCATTTCCTCTTACGCATTTCCATTTTCCATTCCCCTTTTTGAATTTTTAAATTTTCACCTCACCATTTCCTTCGTCCTATCTTTTCCCCTTTACCCCTTTCTTGTGTTTCCCTTTTCTTTTCCGTATTTCCGTTTACTGCTTCAATTTTTTTTTCATTATTTCCCTTTATCCCTTTCCCCGTTACTTTTTTCCCTTTTTACTTTCCTTCATCTTTTTCACTTTTTCCTTTTCACCCTTTCTAATTTTACCTTTTCTTTTATCCTTTCCCTTTACCCTTTTATTTTTCACTTTTCTCCTTCCCTTTTCCATTTTTCTATTCCTCTTTCAAGTTTCTCTTTCCCTTTTACCTTATCCTCGTTTTCTTTACCCTTTTCCTCTTTGCCTTTTCACCTTTCCGCGTGTTACCTTTACCCTTATCTCCTTTTCCCCTTTTTCCTTTCGTAAATATTTTATGATGAAAGGGTGCAAAGAAAAACCACTTCAATCCACATCATATGAAATTACCCCTTCTGTAGGGCGTCCTACGACGGCTTACGTATTTTATCTCCATATGCTGACTTTCTTGAAGCACTGTATGTACGGCGGCCTTTAACTTTCATGTTGGCCCGGCAGCGAAATGCGCATATGCTAAGGTCACTGAGCTGAAGGCGGCCACATTACACCTGCTTCACTTTAAAAAATAAGACTTTTCCGACAGGATAAAATGGGATAAGTCTGGTTTACTGACTATTGACGGAAGGCTTATTGAGCAGTCAAACATTACAGACTTGATTAAGGATTTATTAAGGGCATGTGATACTTTGTCACGTGGTGAATCGGGTTCAGTTCCCTCGGTTTTTTATCCACAAAAATGAAAATTCTTAAAAACGGAATTCGGAGATGTTATAAAATATTATAACGGACGTCCCAGGGCTCCTGTTTTGAGAGGGAATAACAAACAAATTTTATTGTGCTAAATTAAAATCTTATGCAAGTCTATAAATGAGGTTATTTCCGGGAGTGTCCCTTTCAAAAACTATGATATATGTTATATGATGCTTTATATCATAAGCGATGAAAAATAAAGTGTTTTGAAGAAAAAAACATCAACAAGAAAATTTCTGACATGAAATTACAGTTTAAACCAAATTCTCAAAAATGTCCAACTTTCAACTTTTTCGCGAGTTTTTAAAATTATTTAATATTTTAATTTTTTTTTTTTTATACTGCCGTCTTGAAATACTCACCAAACATCGCCTCGAATGGATTTTGTTTAATAACACTGTGATACACAGTATTTTTTTGAATTAGGCAGAACTCTCTACCGTTATCAGATTGAAGAACTGAGCGTGCTTCATAGTTGCAAAAGATATCCAGGAGATGACGGGATACTTCTTCAGCAGTTTAATATTTGAAAGGCTTAAGAATCACAAATTATGTAAAATGATCTTGATAGTTCATGATAAATTAAAAATCACCATCTTTACAAGTTTGCATATCAATCAGCTCTACTTGAGCACGTTCGTTGATTTCTTTAGACAATAGAGGCTTCACCACGAAACCTTTTTTTTGAAGAGTCCGGTTTTTCTCACAGATCACACATAATTGTAAATATAAATTGATTAAGTCTCTGGTTACGTTTATATATTTTTTATTCACCGCCTTCTCCGTGCGGTCTCATCCACTGTGACCACATCCAAGATGTGCTTGATGAATCGCGTCAAATATTTTGTTCTCGAGCCATCCTACTGTGCAGTGGGAAAAGTTAACCCCAAAGCTTTTATTTTCACCCCGGATTTTGCTTGAGCCTGTCCGGCACTTCGCGATTTGACTAGGCAGAGTCCGAAGTGAAAGTGCTATTTTGGACTTTGCCTGACACTGCTCAGTCAATTGGCGGAGGGACTAGGCAGACCGCGGTGTGACGGAACATCAGACTTTGCCTGTAATATATATATATATATTCGGTTCGGTTTTGATTTCTCTAGAATCAAACCGAAGGGCCTATGAAAAAGCCACCGAATGCGTTCTCGGGTTGCGGATAGAGGATTCCTGTATCAATTGTTTTGTGTATAATGCAGCGAGAACTTTGGCCGATGCGAACCCTGAAACAAAACCAACAGTTGATCATGAGACCAAAAGACGATTGCATCAACTCGCCATAAAGATAGGCTGGGCAAGACAGTACGCGTCCCGCATGCAATGTGTGATTGTCTACATCACATCTGGCATAAATTTTACAGCCACGGTTCAAAAGTTCGCGCGCGAATTCCGGACTCGTTACCACACACATAGCAAGTCAAACCTGCTAACTAGCAGACAGCATATTGCTGAAAGAATACGGGTACTATCTGACGCTAAGAGAAGTCTAGAGCGGAGAGAGAGGTGGGTCAGAGAAAATCAACAGTTTCTCTCTGACCCCTCTCGACTCTTCCAAGACCCTTCAGTTACTGTAGACCACCCGCCCAAACCAGAGGAGGTCAAAGTATTTTGGAGAGAAGTCTACGAAGTGCCGCATAGGCTGGACGAAGACTCAGAGAACATACATAGCTTCAAGGAGCTGTGTGATGCCTTCATAACACCTGATAAAGAATGCCCACCCATCTCTACCCAGGAGGTAGAAAAAGTATTAAGAGGGATGAAGAACTATTCTGCTGCAGGACCAGATGGTATCAAGACCTTCTGGTGGAAGAAGTTTCCTTCAAGCCATCAGCATTTGTCCTGTATTTTCACCTCATATTTAAATTCGGAAGAGCCAGTTCCGGAGTGATTGGTGGAAAGACGCACAATACTCCTGCCGAAAATAGGCAACTTAGCTGACTCGAAGAATAACAGGCCAATCACTTGTCCGAACACACTGTATAAGATATTTACAGCTATCTTAAATGATAGGATTGTTCGGACAACTTAACCTGTGTGGCAAGAAATGTGTGAATAACGCGGCTCGCAGAAAGGCGTAGCAGGATGTCGTTAGAACCTGCTCATCGATAGATGTGTCTGCAAAGATGCAGCATTCTACCAGCGTGACCTATCGATGGCCTGAATTGATTACCGGAAAGCTTTCGATTCGACCTCCCATACACTTATCATCTGTCTTTTGGAAAACCTAAAGGTTCATCCGAAAATCGTTAGGTGCATAGAGAGATTGATGCCGCTTGGGAACACCAGATTTAATATCTCATCTAAAAAAAATGTTGTGACAACTAACAAGGTCACCTTTCAGAGAGGGAATAGGAATGGAATTTGGGTTAGAAAAATGCGCCAAGGTTTATTTGAAGCGAGGAAAACTTAGTGGCATCCCTGAAGACCCTGAGCTCGTCGATAGAAGCGCTATATGACACCTTTGCGCTGGAGAGACTTATACATACCTGGGTGTGCCAAAGAGCCGCATTCAGGACGTGACATCTATAAAGGATACTATCTGAATCAGATACAAACTTATCATCTGACAGATTTGGTCTTCTGAACTGTTTTCGAGGACAAAAATCACGACTTTGGACAAATTCATTTTCCGACTACAGTTTTCATCCGATTCAAATGTTTTTTTTTTAAATTAGAGCTGATGAAAATCCGCATGATCTTATGGGAGCATATATTCAACTTGAGGCTCTATTTCTATTTATTTCTTGACAAAAATGAAAAAAAAATTTTTTTTTGACTTTTGAAGATTACCATTACCAAGAGAATACTCAGATTCATTCCCAAATACCCAGAATGAGTAGAGGAACTATCCAGTACAATTTTTCAGTACCGTAGGATAAATTAAAAAATGTATTTGATTTGTTACAAAAAAATAAAGAAAACAATTTTTGGCTTCAGCTATTGGTGACGAAAAGAATAGTCATATTCCCTGGAATTAGCTCCATAGAGCTCGTAAATGATACTCAGTTATCATATCTGCTCATATAAAAACAATTCGCAATTGTTCAAACGATCTTATGTAAACAATTACTCATATTTTCTATTCTTCATGGAATGACTAGCGTTTTCCACCCAGAATCAACGGCAGATCACTAATTGAAGATACGAAGTGACGAAAAATAGCCGAATAATGCAATTCTTAACTAAGATCGTTTAAATAATTGCGAATTGTTATTACATGAGCAGATATGATAACTGAGTATCATTCACGAGCTCTATGGAGTTAATTCCATGAAAAATGACTATTCTTTTCGTCGCCAATAGCTGAAGCAATAAATTGTTTTCTTTATTTGTTTATAATAATGATTTTTTATTCATAAATCCTCACGGGTATGACACAAAAATTATTTTTGTTGATCAATTGAGGAAATCCAGCGAGAATCAAGGGAACATACACCGTAAAACCATATGAAACCATTTTCATCCACTTTTGTCAAGAAATAAAAACAATAGAGCTTAAATTTGAATATATGCTTCGATAAGAGCATGCGATTTTTCATCAGCTTTAATTTTAAAAAACCCGTTTGAATCGGATTCCATGGAAGAAGAACGAGCTCAGATCCCTTGATATCGGGACACGAAAGGTTATGCACGTGAACAAAATCTTGAATGTCTTCACAACAGGATTATTCTGCGTACAGCACATAGAGTCGCCAATCCAAGAGACCCTCTTTTTAAAATGGCCAGGAAGCACGAAGTAGTGGGCAAAGGAGCGTTTCTGTACAAAGCAGCGGAGGAGGCTGCTGAAACACTCGGACTTAAATTCAGTATTGGGGGTGAGCAAAATGCATAAAATGTTATATATCTCAAGTACTCACTCCAAAAAGCCCGGATTAAGAAAGCACTAGAAAAAAGCTTCCGTGAACAGCTCCTCGATAAGAGGATGCACAGCATCTTCCACAGAAATGTAGAGGATCAGTCAATGTCGAGTGAGCTAACTTTTGCTTTCCTTAAATTACCCGGATTGAAGTCTGGCACCGAGAGTTTCATTTTGGCATTTCAAGACGGTGTCATTTCGATCTAAACATACCGTCGCCACAGTTTGAGCCAAGACATTCCCGATGATAACTGCAGGGCAAGCCCTGTACACCCCGAGTATTTAACACACATAGTATCTAGTTGTCGAAATCATGCGGGAACAACCTACATACAAAGGCACAATGCGGCACTAAGAGCGCTTCATTACCATCTCTGTCACTCTTACGGTATTACCCTTAATATTGCTCCTATGAATGCTTCTAGGGAAATAGAGTCAATTGTCGAGAATGAGAAGTGCCGCATATACTGGAACTTTATATTCTCGACAATTGTTTCTGTTGCACACTCGAGGCCTGACATGGTTCTTCTTGACTTCGAGAAGCGAACCATGTTCGTTTTCGAATTTTCGGCTCCATCTGACAGAAACATCATAGCCAAGGAGAATGAAAAGAAAGAGAGCTATAGAGACCTTATAAGGAGATGCAACGACTTTACCCGGAATATTCTGTCAAACTAATCGTCCTTATTAATGCCGCTCTTTGAGGTGCCAAGCTTTCATTGGTTAGTAGCCAGAAAATCATTCCTGCATGTCAACAATATGCTTAAAGACTTGCGGGAAAAATGCAGAAGGCGGTCGTCCTTGGGTCGCTCCGTATCCTCAGGGTGCACGAGACTTTTTCCGGATCATCGTATTGATTCCGTTACAGACTATAACCATCTATCTCACGGTCGTGAGACGTGGTTGTGGCTGAAATTTTACCGCGATTTCGCTGGGATCAAGTGCAGTTTTTCAGATTATTACCCGCTGCGTTAAATTTAAATTTTTGTTTCTTGTTTGAAATCAAAAATATTCGACACGTATATTTCTATTCCCATCTGACACCCAAAGTTTTCGAAAAAAAATTTAAAATAATGTTATGTTTATAAAAAGTACCTTTTTTCAATTGCTTATACTGCAATATTAAACAAGGTATGAAAATTTATACGAATATAAAATGTAAGCCTTTTTCACAACTTTCGAAAAAAGTCTACTAAAATAAACTTTAATTATTTATTTAATAATAAATAATATTTTATATGTTGTTAATTTAACATATTGCAAATTTATTGCTATTCAAAAATTCATTGCTTCGAAAGTATTTGACTACTCACTTCCAAATTTTTACCAGATCAAGAAAAACGTTTAGTTCACTTTGTAAAAAAAAATAATTTTTTTTTAAACAGTCCAAACTGAAAAATATATTTGTTCACGAATATTTGATTTATATTATTGAATAATTAATTAAAGTCGATTTTAGTATACTTTATTTGAAAGTTGTGGAAAAGGCCCACATTTCATCTTTCGTATGAATTTTGATATCTTTGTTTAATATTGCAGGATATAAGCGATTTAAAAAAGGTCAAAAGAAAACAAATCTGCCCGCCGCGCGGGCACATTCTCGTTATACGAGGCTCGTTCGCTCGCGAGTTTGATCGCGTCCAGGGCGCGCGATTGTTGGTTCACGCGCTTCGCGCTTGATAATTTATTTATTTCGCGCTCGAGTTTGTATTTACCTCACGCTATACGCTTGGACTCTAAAGTTTTCTCACATTCGCATATTCGCGCTCGATCTTTGCATTTCTCCCACATTCGTGTACAGACCTTTCAAAATTACAGATCAACGAATTGACAACTGTAATTTCGCGAGTGTGAACTCTATTTTGTTGAAGATCTTTCAACTTTAGCGAACACATTCTCATCATTATCTCGTGCTTCGCACTCAATCTTACCTAAAAGTTCAAATTTTCTACTTGATGCTCAACACTTTTATATAAAATATAATACATTTTTGATGCACCTCTGCCTGGGATTAGGTATTTAGATTTTGCAAAATAAAGTACAAATTATATTTATTATGATTACTATAATATTTGTTTCTTATTTTGCGTTAAAGTTGCTTCTTAGCTGCGCTGAAACATGTATCATTTTAATAAATATATACAATTACAATTCATAATATGCATAGAAAAGTGAAACAATCTTATTCTGATTGCCTTATTTTTATATTTTTTCTTATTTTTAATTATGTTTTGTACGAGCTAAAAAAAACTACGCTTCCTATCAAAAAAATATTCGTTAAAAGTTTGTAAACATCTTTCGTTTGAATAAATTTTGTCTCACTTATTCTCGTAGCTTGTATCGATGTACTCAAATCTATATATATTTTTTATTTTCAATGTTTTTTAAAAATAAAACAAAAACTACTTATCCAATAAAAAAGTAATTTCTGAAAAATTTGCTATGTTTTTTTAGGTGCACAATTTTCTTCAATATATATGTTTTCGTATCCTGTTTTGTTTTCCGCAAAATGAAGTTATTGCTTTTTCATGAGTTTTTTTTAGATACAAATTTAAATTTTCGGTTTTTTGTTAAAAAAATTTAAAAATTTCTTTAGGCAATCTTGTACGGCCTTAAAAACGTAACGTTTTCTTTTCTTGATGTTTCCCATATCACACTTTGTTTGACTTAAAATTATAACTTTCATTTGGTTTTTTGGATTTTGAAAATGCGGTAACATTAGTGATTTGTATTTTATCAAAAAATTTAATGGGGATAAATCGTTCGTGATTTGATCGACTATAAATAGCGGTGAAGACAAATTCCAAATATTACAAAAGCATGCACCTACAGTCTTCTGTTCCGAATCTTGAATATCTTCACAACATGATTATTCAGGGTACAGAAAAAGTAGCCGCAAACGGACGAGACCATCTTCTTAAACTGGTCAGGAAGTGTGGGCAAAGATATCAGTGGGCAAAGAAAAACGCCCCGATAAAAGTATACACGCCATCTTCCACAGAAACGTGAATGATTAGTCGATGACGTGTGTCCGAACGTTTGCTTTTCTTAAATCATCTGGATTGAAGTTCGGCACGGAGATTTCATTTTAGCGTGACAAAATGGTGTCTTTTCTATTTTAGTATACCGTTGCCACATTTTGCGTCAAGACATTCCCGATGATAGCTTCAGAGCCTGGCACGCACACCCTGATTATCTAAGACACATAGTATCTAGTTGTCCAACTCGGATGGATACGACGTATATCCAAAGGAATAATGCGGCACTAAGAGTATTTCACCACCATCTCTGTCACTCTTCGATATTAGCATTAATACCACTCTGCCCAACGCTCCTTGGGAAATAGAGTCCATTGTTAAAAATGAAAAATGCCGTAGATGCAGAAACTTCATATTCTCGACAATTGTTTCTGTTGCGCACTCGAGCCCCACATAGTTCTTCTTGACTTTAAGAAACGAATCATGTTGGTTTTTGAAATTTCGGCCCCAGCTTACAGTCTGTGATGCATTTAATACAATGATCCGGCAAAACTCTCGTGCACTCTGAGGACATAGACTAACTTAAGGAAGACTGCCTTCTACATCTTCCTCGCAAGTGTGTTAGTATCTTCTTAACACACAAGGATGCTTCTCAGGCTATTAACCAGTAAAAGCAGGGCATTTTAAAAACGCCAATGATAAGAACGATTAGTGTAACAGAATATTCCGGTTGTAACCGGTATAACTCTCTTATAAAGTCTCCATACCTCTATTTCTTTCTCTTCTCCTTAGCTATGTTGTTTTTGTCAGCTGGTGCCGAAAACTCGATAGCAAATATGGTTCTTTTATCGAAGTCAAGAACTATGTCAGGCCTCGAGTTCGCAACAAAAACAATTGTCAAGAATATGAAGTTCCAGTATATGCGGCACTTCGCATTCTCGACAATTGACTCGATTTCCCCAAGAGTGTTTAGCGGAGTAGTATTAAGGCTAATGCTGTAAGAGTAACAAAGATGATAATAAAGCACTCTTAGTGCTACATTGTGCCTTTGGATGGGTGTCGTTCCCGCATGAGTTGGGAAACTAGATAGTATGTATCCTAGATGCTCGGAATCTGCATGACATTCTTTGCAGCTATCATCTATAAGTGCTTTACCCAGAATAATCCTGTTGTAAAGCAATTCAAGATTCAGTACTCCGCGAAGATCTTGACGGCTTGAGGTATAGATTCGCGAAACAGAAGACTTAAAGTATATACTTTTGTTCATGTGCGTAACCTTTCCGCAAGAATGTTTATTGAAGATACTTTGTTCTTGGCTGACAATTCGGAAGAGTAAGTATGCCGAATGAGACCTTCGTATCTGCTTTGAGGAGTATTCTTTATAGATTTTACGTCCTGAAATCTTAGGTATGTAGAGGTCTCCCCAGCGCCAAGGTGCTGTATAGCGCGTTTGTGGTCGAGCTCAGGATCTTTGGAACTGCCATTAACCTTAATCACTATTGTTTCTTTTCTCACCTATAATCTCTACTATTTGAAGCTTGTTCTTTTTCAAATTAATACCTTTACATACGAATTGTTTTTAAATACATTTTTGATAAAACTATAAACAATACACAAAAACCAGGTTTATGAAAAATCGATTTTTAAACAAAAAAGTGTATCCAATACTTAAAGTGAACATTGACGAAATCACTACTGGTGGCTCTAGCACGCACTGCTGTGGTCTATACTTCCTATTTGTACGGAAACTAATAAGGCACTAAGATTTTCATTTCTCGTGCTGACAACTCTCGCCATGGCGCATTTTCCTACTTCAAACTCTACTCCAATCTTCAGAGAGTATCGATTTTAAGCATACCCTGGCGGACTGAATGAACAGAACAGATTCGCTACAGAATAACCTTCTAGTATCCACATAGTATCCCTTCCATATCTGAACAGAAAAAATCAACAACAAAAAACACCAAGAATACATGAGAGACATTCTACTTTTGATTTCCAGATTTGCCACAAAAATACCCTTTGAAATAGCGAAATGCGAGAGATAGTAACAAAAATGTGAGGAAAAAGAAGAGTGGGCTCATGGTGTCGCCCTGAAAGACACCTCTCTTAAAGTTGACGTTGTTAGTTGTCACACGATGTTTTCCAGATGAAATAGTAAATCTGGTTTTCCAAGGCGGCATCAATCTCTCGATATACCTCACGAGGTGTGGATGAACCTTCAAGCTTTCCAAAAGACAAATTATAAGGCTATGAGAGGTCGAATCAAAAGCTTACCGGTAATTAATCCAGGCCATCGTTAGGTCACGCTGCTAGGATGCTGCATCTTTACAGACACATCATTCGATGCGCAGATTCTCCCGACATCTTGATAACCCTTTCTTTGGGCCGTGTTGCTCGTACATTTATACTACACAGGTCCGATTTTCCGAACAATCATATCATTTAGGATAGCTGTGACGATCTTATATAGTATGTTCAGATAAGTGATTGGTCTATAATTCCTTGAGTCAGCTAAGTTACCCATCTTTGGTAGGAGTAATGTGCGGTTGAGTAGACGCTCAGGTTATATAATCCATTTTCCGGAGTTCCTTGGCACGGTTTCGCAATTGTTTATGCAAAAAATGCGAGAACTCTGGGTGTCTCTCGCACAACGGAAATTTGCGTTTAATTGTATTGAATTGCACTTCATACAACTACCAGGTGTATACATATGAAACCGGTATTGCCATTTAGCGGCCAGTAGGCACACTTGTAGGCACTGTCGGAACTTACCATTTGTGCTAATTGGCATA
>NC_046660.1:141925875-141932755 GCF_010883055.1 Belonocnema kinseyi
GAGGTGGACAAAATGTGTAGCCAGCGAGGGCGCATACTTTGAATAAAATATTTGTTATCATTCTCTTGAAATAAATGCGTTTTTTTCTTGAAAAAATACCGGATTCATATGTATACACCTGGTATATTTGGAGGTTTCATTGTTTTTTCCACGAGCACCTAGGGAAAAGGTTTTGTCCATCCTTGTACAGCCCTGCATGCTAGGATGAAGCTGCATATTCTTAGAGGTCGCCAGGTATCCGAGAATTCCCGAATCCCTAATCCTTGAGCCTCGGCATAGGGATTATTCCTTCGCAACCATCCCTGGACAATTTTTCGCAACTGCTTATTAATTATTGTGACCATATTCAGCAGAAATACTTGGTACGCGGACCCTAAATCCGCAACCCGAGGACGCGTTTGGTGGTTTTGTCATAGGCCGTACGGTTTGATTCCTAAGGAATCGAAATCGAATTTATACATAATAAATAAATATAAATATATATAAGCCGTTTTCTTTACTTAGTGACAGATGATACGTTATTATTTTGTATTATTACTAAAATAAGTAATTGACTGTGTAAACAATTTAGACATTTTTGAAGAAACTTCAAACTAGTACTCTCCGCCAGGGCCCGGAACACTTGTAAGCATGCGATAAACAGATTTCGTTATTGGTAGAGAGAAGAGAATAAATTTCTATTCTCCTAATTTTATAATCTTTACCAATGCCAAAGCTCAGCTTGCTTCTGAAATATAAGAGCTCTCTATATAAAGTCGACTGCTGCAAAGCAGAGCAAGCTATGCGGTATGATAAATATCTTCAAATATAAAACAAAATTTTGTTAATTCATTTTTTCCAAGTTTTGTATACAAAATCGGTATTTGTACGGAATGCCATAATTTGGAGGCAGGTTGGTGGCCACATGATATCTTGGCAACGGCTTATCAAAAACAAAAAAATCAAAGTGTTTTAGATTTGATATGAAAGTGGCTACAAAATGACTTATGGATATTATTTTTAACAAATTTTGTTAATTATGTTCAATAAATACCAAAATAATCGGAAAATTTTTTTTTGCTGTTTTTTGTTAAAAAAATATAGTAAAAATCAAAATTTTGACATGATAATAGGTCATTTTATGAGCACTTATGTGTGTGGCCAGTTTCTCGAAACGTCGTTTTGAGAAAAACGCGTTTGAAGTGTGCGAGTGCGTCGAGCGAGTGCGTCGAGCGAGTGCGTTATGCGCTCGGGTACGCACGGTCAAATAGTACACTTATACCGCTCAGATCTTAATAAAAATTTAATAGGATATTCTTAGATACATATACATTCGAAAAACATAAAAAAATCGAGAGTGATCAACCAGACTACACCCTTGACCCTTCGTCCGCATTGGGAATTTCACATACGCGGTCCGCATCGTATGTCTTTCATGTTCGTGAGGTTTCTTTCAATGTTATATTTATTATTGAAATCTGGAATAATTCACAGTTATTCTCCTGAATCTATAGAATAAGTTACCAGGAACAATTTTGCTCTTGACAACTTTATATTTTTGTTAACAATTGATTATTCAAACACGTGTTTTGAGATAGAAAAATTGCACTGTGCTATAAAAAACCCACCATGCAGACGAAGGGTTAAATTACGTAACAGCTCAAGGGGAAAAGGAGGAGTCAAGATATTTTGTGACAACTTGTTACGAAAAGGGGGTGGGTCCTACATTCAAGTAGGTAATTTTTTGAAATTCGCATGTAAAACAAATTACTCCTAGTAATTGTAAACAAAATGTAATATGAATCTAACTGTAAGCGCCAATGAAACATGCCGAGTGAAAAACGATCCCAGAAATTTTTATTTGGCAGAAAAAAGTCAGGGATTTAAAAAATAAAATCCTTGGAAAATTCAGGAAATTGCCATAACTTTAAATAACTGTCAAGAAGAATAAATTAAAATTTTTGAATGTTTATCAACAATTGTATTATTCCGTTTATAATGTCTTGTTTAAAATGTTTGTAGTAACCCTGATATAATATCCTTGTCATTAATTTCTTAGCCTTATTTATTACCTGATTTTGTATTTCTTTTTTTGCATTTGCTTTCTCCTGAAGATTAAATCTTTAGTTATAAACTTTATTATTTTTTGGATGAAAAGACAAATATTTGTAAGAAAATTTGTTTTTTGAATTCAAAAATTCATCTATTCTAGTAGAAATTGCAATTTTCGTCAATAAAAATGAAACTGTTCAGTTGAAGATTCAACAGTTTTGATAAAAATTAAACTAGTTCGTGGAAAATTTACTTTTTGTTATAAATATTTATATTGATTATGGGATAAAGTTTCCGTACTTTTCTTAAATTGTCGCTGGAGAGGCCAGTGTCGTGCTTTATTTTCCAAGTCATCCTCCCCCGTAGCCTTGTTTCTTTTCATCCTTAAAATCGCCTCATTCACCTGTTCCCCACTAATCTCATTTTCGCTGTATTTGTTCCATGCTGCTGGTTTTCTTCCTTCTCCCTTCAAATTTATTAATCGAATTATTATAAAAATTCATTTTGCGTAAGCATTTAGGCAATTTACAGACCCTCTAATAGGCCCTTGAATTACTTTGTCCACTCTTTCAACTCGATTTTATTATTTATTTATTATTTTACTATTCATTTCCTTCTCTTTTCCTGCTTATCACTTTTCACTCCCTCCCTTCCTTTTCCGCTTTTTCTACCTCTTTCACATACCCTTCTTTCTTCTTTTGTCTTTTCTCCCTTATAATTCTTTTGCCCTTTCCTTTCTCCTGTTGAGTTCCCCCTTTTCCATTTCCCCCCATCTCTATTTTATTACATTTTCCTTCCTTCTATAGAGACCGTAAGTTCTATTTTCATAAATGGAATTAAATTATAAAACTTTATAAAACTCCTTACTCGAGGTTCTACGAGGAAGGAGCCTCTCTTCGTTTCATTCATCCACCTGTCATTGAAGACATAATTTTAATTGAAATAAGCGTCATTCAAAGAGGACGCCACTCTCAACAGATGCTCCTACGTGAAATAAAAACTTCCGTTTACTAAACCATTTAAACTTATTAGTATTTGGATAGTTAGATGTAGGTTTTTAGGAATTTATCCTTTGTTAAATAAAGTAGTTTATGCGTGATTGTAGCGAGTTTGCACTCCATGTTTATATGGAGACCTCATTGTGCATGTTTCCATTTAGTGTCGAAATTTTAACAAATGAAAACGTAGTGTGTGCAACATTTATTGTAACTTTCAAAAGAATTGACTGATTGAATTTTCCTTTTGTAATTCTTTTAGTACCTTCAAATAAAGGTTAAGTTCGTTAGAACTCGTTTGAACTAATGAAAAAATTTTTTTTTATGTTTTTCATTATATTTGTTTACAAAATGGTGGCCTCAAAAATGTCCTCCTTTTCAGCTTTCGCTTGAATATTTCGGGAAGGGTTGACCTGAAATCAAAAAATAAAAAAGATTTATAATCTGTATCGTTTTGGCTATCGGGTGAACTACAATCAGATTTTAAAAAGAAAGGCGGACTTTTGAATTTTCGACCTCATTTTTGCTGCAAATTAAATTGTTCATAACTTTGTAAAATAACAATATTTTTTCATGATCGTAGTACACACGCTAAAGACACATTTGAAGAATGAGCTGTCCAAATTTTTAGTCAATCGGTTCATTAGTCTCCAAATAAAATTGTCGAAGGTATCAAAAAATGTAGTTTCGTGAAAATCGAGTTAAAGTTTTCTTTCGTGAAATATTGAAGCTACAGTTCACCTCTCTCAATGTGCAAGTTGTTAACCTTCTCCGCGTACAGTTTTGCTTGCGATCCAATCCTGACTTCCATGGCTTGCATAACTTTAAAAATTCTATTTCTAGAATTATTTACTATCAAAATATGTAGAAAATTTTTTTTCAATTTTTCGAAAAATTATGACCAGGAACTCCCCTTAATGACTTCTCTTGATAAAACCAAAAGTTACTTTTTTCATTCAAATATTTCACTTCGCTCCCTCGCTCGCAGGTTTGAGCGCGTTTAGGGCGCGTGACTGTTGATTCTCACGCTTCGCGCGTTTAAACTTGTGCACAGATTTTTTTAAACTGGAAGTCAAAACATCGACAACTGTAATTTGGTGATAGTATCTTCTTTTTTGTTGAAGATCCTTCGTCTTTAACGAATACATTCTCCTCACGTATATCGTGATTCGCACTCGAATTTGTATCTCATCAGCCTGACCTTTTTTTAACTTCTAAATTAAATCCCTACCTCAGTGGCCCACAAAACTTCGATTAAAGAAGGTTTTTGGGACGGGGGTAGAAGGCGATTAGTTTCAACCAAAGGTCATAGCTGGTTAGTGTTTTATGCTGAAAAGTTCAACCAACCTTCAGCAGCGTTGTGCTACACTGTATGAAATTTCTGTATTAAGTTTAATACACATGTATTGGAAGTTTTCTTCGCATACGTATATTAAATTTAAGATACCACCAAATTTTTAAGTTCAAACACACATATGAAATTTAATATACATTTGTATTAAATTTAATACGGATATATATTGAATTTAATACGCATTTGTATCAAATTCAATATACATCTGTATCAACTTTAATACAACATGTGTATTAAAATTAATACTGCAATTACTTTTTTGCAATTAACTACATAAAGAGAGATTTTTTAGTGTACTAAAAAATCTCTCACCATGTAGTTAATTGCAAAAAATTCATTTACGTATTTTTGGGTCTAATTTTAATATCATACCAAACATTAATTTTTAAAATAATTTATATATTTTAAATAAATATGTAGGTTTGTCTATAAACTATAATTCCAATAAGTTTGCGAATCCATTTAGTTGTTTTGCGAAGTTGAAGACCGTAGAACTGAAGGTTTTTGCTTTTCTTGTTGCCCCTCCTCTTTTTCCACCTGTTTGTGGACTGATTTTTATTGTAATTCTGAAACAAATTAAATAAATAGAAAATTCATTGCTCAATTAATATAGGGGCATACATTTTAAATTAGGAAAAATTTATATGTTTATATATTTTGTGAAATGCATTATTATATTTGAAACACTCTAAAATACTGTGAAATGGTTGCATCAAAAAATGTAAATTTTGAGTTTTCCATTATTTTGTATGCTTTCAAAATTTGAATTTTTAATTTATCAAAAAAATTCACAGAGTAGTTATGATAATCTGCGAGGGCCTTCAGAAATCAAACTTTTTCTTCTCTTGCCATTTTTTCATATCGTCCGTTATTTGGCATAACAGGTTCATTTTCGTGTGTCTTTTTGAATTTTGTAAATACCATAACTCCAGTCATTTGTAATTTGATGAAAAAAATCATCAGGATTTTTTATTTGGCTTTTTAAATACTGTGAATAACCCTAGAGAGAATTCTTAAATTTTGAATAAAGTGGTCTCAAAAATATTCAAAATACGCTCACTTTTCGAATTTTCATCCAAAATGGCTGGCTAACGAACTTGACCTTTAGTTTAGGACACTTAAAGAGTGTACCAGAGGCAAATCTAATAGAATTATTTTTCAAAAGTTATCGCGCACACAGACAGACATACAGACAGACAGGCACATTCATGAAAACCTGTTTTTCGGATTCAGGGGGTCTCAAAACGTGGACACTTGACAAAAACTGGGGCCGGGAGGTTGTTACATTTTACACATATCTAATACCGTCTCTGATGAGAATGTAAAAAAACCATTAATAGAAATTTTTTGTTCTGCTTTCGGTGAAAAAATGTTGTCTATTTATTTATGCTTAGCTTGTGTCATGTATAGAAAAATTAATTTTTGTATTTTCAATGTTTTATATAATGAATAAAACCAAAACTACGTGTCCTTTAAAAAAGTGAATAGTAACAAATTTGTAGATATTTTTGGGTGCAAAATGTTTGTATCATAATTATGTTTTTTCCTTTTTTGCATATTTTGACCGCAAAATGCAATTTTTATTCGTTTTATGCGGTCAAAATTTGAATTTTCAATAAATTTAAAAAGTTTATATGACAATCTTGTAGGGCTATCGAAAAGTAACATTTTTCTTCTCAAGTACTATGAAAAACTGTACTAGGGGGGTCAAATTTTACATAAATCTGATACCTTCACTGATGATAATGTAAAACATAGGCTGCACTTCAGTTTGTTTTGAACTTAGTTTTTGAACAGGCCAACTTGAATATAAGGGATATGTGCCTTACCTCTATATGAATTCTAAAGTAGATTCTACTTCTTTAGGATACTTGTATCCATAGACATAATAAGAAATGAAAGTGATTAAGAATCCTTCTAATACGAATGTACAGAACATCAAAGATTGATTCTCCAGTACAACTGCGCATGTAGCATCTTCATCATACAATGATTTACCTATAAAAAGCAGGCAATGAAAAGTAACAAATTATTTTAGAATGTTTTGAGTGCGTCAAATTAAATTTACCTCGTATTATAAGGGATGGATAAATGGAGATAGCATACTTTGCAGTGTCCTCATATGCAATGTCATCCTGAAAAAAAAACAAGAATTTTTTTTTAAGATCGAAGTTAAATCTATTTGCACATAACAATTTTTTGTTTACTGAAAAAGCAAATCCAAAAAGTTTAAAATTTTAAAATAGGCTTTGAGACTTTCTGTTTTTTCAGTCCATTAGAGACACATGTATAATTAATGTTTATAAAAGGAAGAAAAGGGAGGGAGAAAGAGAAAAACTCAACCAACAACATACTGACACTCATTCTTTTTTCTATCTTTTTTATGCTACTAGGAATCAGCAGTGCCGTCTTTTAAGACCGTCGGGCCCTAGGCACGGCCGACGTGGGGCCCTCTTAAGGCGGCGGAAATCATATAAAGTAATAGGTCTTTCAACTTTTT
>NC_046660.1:141932855-141950882 GCF_010883055.1 Belonocnema kinseyi
TATTTTATTTTACATATGTCTGCGCAAAATCTCCCTGGGGCCCTCTGAGGGCTTGGGGCCCTAGGCTATAGCCTATTTTGCCTTTGCGTAAAGACGGCACTGGGAATCAGCATGTTTATTTTATTCACATTAAGTTTAAGATTTTTTTGAAATATTTAGATATAAATACACATAACTAACCTTGATTACTTTAAATAAACAATCTGTGTTTTCTCCGAAGTACTCGATAATCATCGGAAAGACAATAACACTTTTGGGGATATTATCTTTTGTTACTAAAGTTGCTTCTTTGGCTGTCTTTAAAAGCTGTAAAATTTCTTCATGATTGACTCCTGCGTATTGCTTTATTTGTAAAAATTTTCTAATTGGTTTTGCTTTGTTTCCCAAGGATTCGTTCCAAGTTTTTAAAAATATTTTTCCCCAACAGCACCGAAGCATGTTCCATAAAAAATTGAGGAACTTTTAGAAATGGCCAATCAGTGTAAAAGGTTGATAAGTTTCTGTCTTCTTCGATAATGAATCTTCTTTGAGTTGAGTACGTTAATTCCATCAAATTAGATACTGCTGGTGCTGTGTGGCCACTTACCCTGTTAAATAATTCAAGAAGCTCCAGTCTTTTTAATTCTTGCAAGTTTTCATTTTCATCTGCAGGGAGTGCTGGATTAAATGTTACGCAGCCATATTCATCTTGGAGGTGTCTTTTGTTTGTAGAACGGGTGTTTTCGGTTTTGTCTTCATCATCACTGTCACCGATTGGCCTTATTTTGCATCGTTTCTTGCTATTTTTTTTACAAAATTTACACGATTATAAATCTGCATTCGCAAATTCTCCATGCCTTTACCAAATATTTGGCCTTCAATGATATCCATAAAAGATATGGGATATCTTGCGCAAATCTTTTTAGCAATTCTTTCACTTGTGCCTCTTGTACAATCTTTAAATTCGTCAAGCATGTAATCAGCAATTACTTGGATCATTCATCGCCTGTCACCCGGATCTGGAATTTCGCCCGATTGGCAAGCAGTAATTAGTCGTTCAGGAACTCTCTTCCACACATAGTCCAAATCAATTTTGGAATGTAGAGGAAGCTTAAGAGAAGTCTCGCTTGGTATAGGCTGCACGATTTCGATTGCCCCTAAAATAATAATATGAAATTGTATTCGTATAAGTATAAAACTTCAAAAACCGACTTTAATGGTCTGGATGAAGATTTGTTAAACAATAAATATACGAGGTGTGTTCAAAAAGTAAGGTGACTTTTCAATTTTCGTGGGCTACGTACATTCAAGTTTTAAATTTTTTGTTTTGTTGTGTTGGTACACTCGTCACGATCATATGTTCACAGTTTTGACTATATAGCTCGTGTTATTTTTCCGGCAGAGGCGTAAAAGGTTAGAAGGGTTTGGTGTGCTCGGCGATTTTCTTCTTTCGAAAAAAATGGAGCAAAGAGTTTGCATTAAATTTTGTGTGAAAAATGGAAACCAGTGCTCTAAAACTCTTGAAATGTGGACAGTTGCATACGGTGAGTCTACTCTGAGTAAGAAAAATGTGTTTAAGTGGTACAAGCTGTTTCAAGAAAGCCGAGAGAATGTCGAAGACGAACCTCGCCCTGGACGTCCCAGCACGTCAACAACAGATGAAAACGTTCAAGGAGGGGAAGAAATAGTGTTGAAAAATCGCCGAATTACCATCAGAGAAGTTGCTGAAAATGTTGGCATATCGGTTGGCTCATGCTATGCTATCTTTTCGGACGTTTTGGGCATGAGACGTGTTTTAGCGAAATTTGTTCCAAAACTGCTTAATTTTGATCAAAAGATCCATCGCATGACCATCGCTCAGGAGATGTTGAATGAAGTCAATAATAATCCTGATTTTATCAAAAGGGTTACTACTGGGGATGAATCGTGGGTATATGGTTATGACGTCGAAATTAAGCCCAATCGTCCCAGTGGAAGCATCCTGAGTCTCCAAGACCGAAAATGCACGTTAAGTTCGGTCAAATGTGAAGGTTTTGCTCACTGTCTTCTTTGATTACCGTGGCGTAGTGCATCAGGAATTCTTACTACAAGGTCATACGGTCAATAAGGAGTATTACCTTCAAGTTATGCGCCGTTTGCGAGAGGCGATACGCAAAAAACATCCGGAACTTTGGAAAAACAATTCGTGGCTTTTGCATCACGATAATGCACCTGCGCATTCATCGTTGTTTGTGAAAGATTTTCTGACCAAAAACAGCACCACAGTCATGCCTCAACCTCCATATTCACCGGATTTGGCCCCCTGTGACTTTTTTCTTTTTCCAAAACTAAAGAGACCCATGAAAGGACATCGATTTTCAACGATTGAGGAGATAAAAACTGCATCGCTGAAAGAACTCAAGGCTATACCACAAAATGATTATCAGAAGTGCTTCGCTGATTGGAAAAAGCGTTGGCACAAGTGTATTATATCTGAGGTGGATTACTTTGAAGAGGACAACATAAATATTGAGGAATAAATAAATATTTTTTAGAAAACCATAAAGTCACCTTATTTTTTTAACACACCTCGTATATTCAACAGTAGTGTAGTCCCAAAAGAAAAATTAACCTGGTGGTACTTTTCATAAACTACGTTACAAATTTGAGGGGGGGGAGGTCAGAGGTTGGCTATAAAAGGGGGAGGGGGTGGAAATAACGTTACGAACTTAGTTAACGTTTAGAACTTAAATCTTATAATATTTTTGGGTAAAAGTTCATTTTTTTATTAAACAGTAGGGCGGAGTGAAAATGATGAAATTACTTGAATCGTTTGAGCTGAGCGAAAAAGATTTGTGCGTTGGCATCCGATAAAAGTAAAAAAAAATTTGAAATCGGTTAATATATTCTGTTATCTTTTTTGATTAAAAAATTCAAACTTTGGAAAAATTCAAAAAATTTCTCTATTGCTTTGAAAATTGTGGATAATTTTTTTATGTACAGTTTTTTCTAGTGATTAATAATCAGAAATTATAAATTGAAAAAAAATTTTCGCACAATTTAGAATTTTTCAAACTTCTTCAGCTTCAATGGAAGAAACATGCAATAACTTTGTTTCTTCTAGAAAAAAATGTGTGTAGGCTGTTTTTAATGCATGGGGGGGTTCTCAATAGTATCCCGGTTTTTCAGCGAATAGCTAGTACAGAGTTCAGGAAAGAATTTTCTTTAATATTATCGTTTAAAATATTGCGATCGTTTTCTGTGTTTTCTTGATTATCACAGTAATTTTGTGCCTTCAAAAGCAAAGAAACTGGAGGTCTGGCATGGCGCTCGCACTGCTCTGCGTATTCTAACAATACATCGTCATCATCCACCTCAGTCTTATCTTCTTCTAAGCATATCTGTTTGAAAAGAGAAATATTGTTCTTAACACAAAAAAAAAATAATAAGGGAAATTATTGGCATTCATCTGAATTTTGAAACATGAAGACAAGGAGAATTTTAGCAAAAAAGTACATTTTATACAGAAAATTAAAGAAAATTGTAAATTAAAAAATAGTATGCTATTCACGTAAATTATAAAATTAAATAAACCTTATAGTTGTCTCCGGGAAGGCAAAACTTTTCTTTGGCCGCATTAATTAATTCTACTACTGAAGCACCTCTAATAATTTTTTTTTCCACTTCGTACAATAAATTCCAACTTTGAAAAGCGGCATTGTCGAACCTGAAACCAATTGAATATTTGTATTAAGAATTTAGTTTTAAATTAGTAAAAAGTAAAAATTACATGGATTTCATTTAAAAATTTTGCGTGTATTCTAATGATTATAAATTGTATTCAATTAATTGAAATATATCTATTTTTGCCAGCTACATTGGATATTCTAAACGATATTGAAAAATTCCCAAATCTTACTAGAGAAGAGTTAGCATGCAAAGGATTATACAGGCTGAGAAGCAAATGCATGGTGTTGCCTTAGACACAATATGTTTTTTAGTTTATATTCATACATTGGCTCAAAGTTCAACCACCTCTTGCGAACGAGAACATTTATATGAGATAGTATTTCCAAGCATAAACATTTTCCTTATTATCGCAAAGAAGGATGCATATCTTGCCCACAGTAACTTTATATTGATACGAGGTTTGTCGAAACGCCAAGAAGCATCCTTTTTTGTAAATGGTATCTTTAATATTGACAGAATTACATTTCTCAACGTTTTCTGAAAAATTAGCTCGCCTAATTGCATCTTGAATCTTTTCATTATAGTTCGTAATGCTAAACGCATTGGCCTCAGTAATTTCAATGTCATTTCTAATGTCTGCACCAAATCGGAGGAAAGCTTGATACAACTCGTGTTTTTCAGCCAAAGACTTAGGCAAGTTGATCGAATTTTGGAGATACCTTATCGTTCGCTTGAAAAAAGTGTGTTTACTTTCGAATCGCATTGTCCAAACTTTTATTAGAGGCCCAAATTCAAAAATTAAGAAAGCGTAATGTGAAAGGTAGTGATGTTTTGTACGCAGTGGAACTGATAGAAATAATTTTTTTCTTACGGATAAGTATTCGAAAATTATTCTGTTTAGGTATAATACACAAGACGTATGAATTTCTGGTACACAAATTATTTCCATAATTTCCATGACAAGAAGCAAACAAAGCCATGCTTCGTTGTGGATGTCTTGAGTTGTATCCTCAATTAGAAGAGGCAAAAGTCTCAAAAAATTAAAAATTTGCCAAGCTCTTCCAGCAAGTCGATCGCTTTTAGTTTGTATTGTGGTAGGTTTGTCTTTTCTGTTTTCTGAAGAATATTGAAAAGAATCGATTCGTTTATTCAACTGATGCAATGAAAACCACCTCCCCTGAATTAGCTGATCTATGAGAAATTTTGCGTCATATGCAACAACACCTTCAAGTAAATCGTGACCCAAGCATGGTGGAAGTCCAGGTGCACATACATGAAAATGTTTAAGATTGTTAAAAAGAGAATTAAATTTAACTCCTTTGGAGTGCTTATTGCCGCCAATGTTACTCAAAGATTCATTATATGATTCTGGAGTTCTTCGTTTAAACATTTAAATATCCACCTTCAGAAAAAAATTTTTCTCTTGTTACATTTCAGTTTGCCAGACACACGTATGCCTTCTTGTTCTAGTTTTTTCAAATCAGATACTATTCTACTATACACTTTTTTGCCATCAAAAAACTTCTCTGTACATAATGCAACGAGTTTTATGTTATTTATGTGAGAACGCATGTCATCGGGCAAGTCACCAAGACTTAGATAAACATCAATCAGCTTATGTTTTCTTTTCGCAGCACCAATGGGACTTACCACTTCGTAAGCATCCTGATAAATAATTATTTTCAGTCCGTTAATATTGATTTTGAAGAAGGCATTCTGTTTGTAGACATTTCCATAAGTGAAATCATGTAAAACTCCGTCCTCTCCAGGCTTAGGATCTTTTAAAATTTCTTCCTTGACAGACTTATCTCGGAGAAAATGCTTTACAGTTTCTAAAATGGGCACATATTAAAAATATTTAGCAATTTTTTTATGTTTGTCAGTAAGAAAAAGTGATTCAGGTTCCACACATTCGAAATTTGTTTTATAAAACTTTTTTCATTTAAAATTTGATTTTAATTTCTTGATACTTTCTATGAATCGATCATTGCCAAAGATTGATGCTAAGGTATTTTTGACACGATCAGGCAAAGTACCTTCTATTATCAGTTCTTGCTCTAATATTTCCTTTAAAATATCTTGGGATTCACAGTGAACATTACACATTTCAGTTACAATATACTGTACAGTAGAAGCTGACAAAAAATAGCATTCTAGTTTGAAGAATAGCTGAGCTATATTGCGAAGAAAAAATTTTTCATTCTCAGTTTCATTATTCTCAGCCTCTACCGTTCCACAATTCTTTTCTATATTTGTATGAAAACCTTCATCGACATTCATGTTAAACGCTTCCCTTTCATTAGGTTGTCAATTTTCGGATTCCAGATCATTGCTTCCAGATGCTTCATTTTGAAACGTGACGTCAGAATGAACTGAAACAGATTTTTTGTGCTTTTTTGACAAAAAATCCGGTGAAAGAGTGTAAATTGGTATATTTTCGATTACAGCGACGATGTGGGCTGTACAGAAGAAACGCCATGTAATCGCATTAAGTGTAATTTTAAATGAGCTTCTACTTTAAAAAATTGTAAGCATTACTTAAAACCACAATGAAAGCGGGACGATATGTTTCCGTGGCATCGCTGATGTACTATGTGCAATGTTAAAGATGACGTATTGTGCGAGCAGAACCGACAGTAGAACATTTTCTGCTTTCTGAAAAAATTTCGACCCTGTCACATTACATTTATATTTATACTGTATATAGCATTCCAACAAGAACGCATCAGCAGATAGTTTTAGCAAAATTAAAATTTTAGATCTCAGCAATCAACGAAGTGAAGTTAGCTGGTGGTAGAAGTGAAAATGCCGAATACAAACAGATTAATAAATAACTCATACTTTAAACCGTTTACACTATTAAAAACTCGTTTAAACCACGTTAGAAAGATGTAAATTTTAGGTACATTTATACTAGTAACTTGTTAGAAAACTCGCATGATTCCAAGTTACACAAATTATGAATGATTGTAGGAGTCATTTCAGATTCTAGAATAAATATCCCACCAAGAACACATCAGCACATAGTTTGTGCAATATTAATATTTTGTTTTAATTTTTTTCCGGTTCGTTAAATTTGAAGAACGTATAGGCTTTTTTGTATTATTTGATGTCATATATGCGGCAGAATACGTCAAGTGATCCCATCTATAATTATTGTTCTTTTATGGGATTGAAACTTTGCTAAATTATAATCCTAGTAGATATATATTAATTCACGAAACCGTAAGTTAAATTTTCAATCGGTTGCCAATACACAGGGGCCTGAAGTTTTCAGTTTTTCAGGTGCTTTTTCACCTTCCAGTTAGTGTATCTTCTTTTAGGATTATCCGATCGAACTTTTATTATAGTGTTTTTGAAAGTTCTTTGCATTTAATTTAAGACTATCATAACAATTTATTTTTTGACTATGAATTTTAATTCCCCTCGGCCCCCTCGAGCGTGGAAACCTCAATTTGACCATGAAATTATTTCAAAGGCACTTTCTACTCTACGTGAATTGAAAAAGCATGAAGAAAGTTATTTTTTTTTAAATCTATAATAAAAGTTCAATCGGATAATTCTAACAGAAGATACACTAACGGGAAGGTGAAAAAGCACCTAAAAAGGGGAAAATTCAGGCCGTTATAGATTAACAACCGGAGGATAAATTAACCTATGGTTTGGTGAATTACACAGGCCGACAAAATTTAACAAAAGTCAAAAGCCAGAAAGCAGGACAAACATTTCCGAAGGATTTTGATGCGCTGTATCCGAATCCGAACTCAAAATTGCTCCTATACATCAGGTTTTCAAGATATCCTAACCTAAATGTGAAAAAAACAAGTTTTAGCTGTTTTTGAGGTTATGTAACTGTACAAGAAAAATTTCTACCAAAAAGCTAATACTGAATTTCAAAGTATTAATCTTTCCCTTTCAAACCTACAGATTTATTAGGATATCTTTATTTTTTACCAAAATATTGTAATTTGAAATTTTTTATTTTAGCGTTTTAACCCACTAACGATGAGGTGTTCAGATTTATACAACGCATTTTCTATTGCTGACGGTACGATATTTTTCTTCAATATATTATCTCAGGGGTTTCCGAGGGTGCCTTTTCTATTTTCGGTGTCAGTTTTGTGTTTTAACCCCTAGAAGATCCAATATGGCGGCCACAATTTAGGGCTTTAAAAAAGAACAAAGGATCCCGCACAAAATACCAACAAAAAAGCGTGCAGTCGTTTGGAACCATACTTCGCACATAGATAAAACAAAAGAAGACGGGCTGCGCGAAATGCTACTGCGCACTCTGTGTGCATTCTAATGTTCACATTCGCTGTATGTGCGGGCCGTTCTACGGCGCAGGCAGTCTTCGATCCCTAGCTGGCTCACTGAACTGGCGACGTTTTTATGACGTGTTATGCGTAGGTGATGAAATTCGTTATTTGCTACAAATCTTTCCGTGTTAGAGATCACGTTTGAGTGGCGGGCTAACGGTTGGATGCGTAGGTAATAAAATTCTTTTTGTATTTAAAATCTGTCTAGCGGTTACATTTCGTGTCGATCGTGATTTTTGTATATAGTGAATTTTACAATTTCCACGTTACTGTTCATTATAAGAAAAAAAATGAGTTCAAAAACTCCTTGCGCTAAGAAAGTTAATATGTTTTCTCACGTTTGTGGAAAGTATGAAACGGAGAAATACCGTCGATCAATTAATGATTCGATAAAAACGTCATACTTCAACTGTTATGGGACTTTAATGAAAAATTTGGATAAACGGTGGGTACCAACCTCAATTTGTTCTGCTTGTAGATTAAATTTGTCAAAATGGGAAGATGAAAGTACCAAGACGCAGACTGTTATTCAACCACTTGTTTGGCGTGAGCCCAACGATCATGGTACTGATTGTTACTTTTGCTTATGCAAAACAGTAGGTTTTTCTAAAAAGTATATGGAGAAGATCGTTTACCCTGATGTAAAAAGTGTTACACCAGCCAAGATTGGTATTAGAAATCACTCTGAAAACAAAACTGACCGATCAACTCATGAATCAATGGATACTGACGATCCTGTTGCAACTGAAGATTCTTCTTGGGAAGAATCAGATGATGCAATTTCTAACTTTTTTGACCAAGACGGATTAGATGATTTTATACGTGACCTTGATCTTCCAAAAGATAAAGCTGAGCTTTGCGCTTCAAGACTCAAAGAGAGGAAACTACTGTACCTGGAACTAGAGAAACTGTTTACAGAAATAGAGAAGAAAAGTTTATCAAGTACTTTTCAATGGACAGTGGGATTGTGTATTGTAATGATATCGAAGGACTCATTAATTTCTATAAAATAAACTTATATACGCCAGAGAACTGGCGTCTTTTCATAGATTCGTCTGCAGAAAGTCTGAAAGCTGTACTATTACATAACGGAAATAAGTACGCTGCAATTCCAGTAAATCACTCAACTACACTGAAAGAATCTTTTGATACTTTCCAATTACTCCTGATAAAAATAAAATACAATGTCCATAATTGGCTTATTTTTGGTGACTTCAAAATGAGAAATCTTATAATAGGTTAACAATCAGGAAAAATTAAATACTCTTGTTTTCTTTGCCTTTGAGACAGTCGTGCGAGGGATGAACATTGGATATCGGAGAAATGGCCAGACAGATTAGAGTGGACAGTTGGTCAGTATAATGTTGTTTATGAAAGTCTTGTTGACAGAAAGAAAGTATTATTGCCACTACTCCATATAAAACTAGGGTTAATGAAGCAATTTGTGAAAGCCCTAAATGTAACTGTGTAAGAAAAATGTCTACCACAAAGCTAATATGGAATTTGAAAGTACTAATCTTTCCCTTTCAAACCTACTTAGATTTACTAGGATGTCTTTATTTTTCACCAAAATATTGTAATTTGAAATTTTTTATTTTAGGGTTTTAACCCATTAACGATGAGGTGTTCAGATTTATACAACGAATTTTCTATTGCTGACGGTACGATATTTTTTCTTCAAAATATTATCTCAGGGGGTTTGGGGGGATCCCTTTCTATTGCCGGTGTCAGTTTTTTGTTATAACCCCTAGAAAATCCAATATGGCGGCCACAATTTAGGGCTTTAAAAATGAACAAAGGATCTCGCACAAAATACCAACAAAAAAGCGTACAGTCGTTTGGAACCAAACTTTGCACATTGATAAAACAATAAAAAATATGGAACCCGTGTCTTTTCATTTCTATGAAAGTCGCTTCCTAGGGGTATAAACCACCCCTAACAAGCCAAAAGCATGCTAATCCACCTGACTCTGGAAACAATAAGTTTAGTCGCATATTTTTCTTGGAATAATGAAGTTCCATGCCACAAGTGGGTTAACCCAACTACCTGCTTACCTACCTAAACCCAGAAATCATCCCTACCAAATTATAAGCAGGCTAACCCACCTAACTCTGGGAGCAGCGAATTTAGTCGTTGACATTTCGTGAAATAATTGAATTCCACACTACAAGTGGGCTAACCTTGGAATGAAAATTTTCCATTTAGCGTATTAACCCATTATCGCTGAGATGGTATGCCATTGCCCCTTGAAAATTTTATCTGAGGGGTTTTCGGGGGTTCCTTTTCAATCAGCTCAGTTTTTTGCTATAACTCCTAGAAGAGCGAATATGGAAAACAGTTAAGGCTTTAAAAAAAATTACTATTATGATTCATTTAATATTGTAAATTTACTTAGGATTCTCCAGCTTACTAAGGCAAGACTTAATATTTTCCACCCACTTAAGGCTGGACTTGAGATTGTCCAGCTAGGCAAGAAAGTACTTAATATTTTCCAGCCAATTAAGGCAAGACTTTATATTGCCCAGCCAATTATGGCAAGCCTTTGGATTTCTCAGCCAATAAAGGCAAGACTTTTTATCGTCCAGCCAGTCAAGACAAGACTTTGAATCGTCCAGCCAGGAAAGGCAAGACCTTGAATCGTCCAGCCAGTCAAGGCAAGACTTACGCTTGCGCATTCAGTTAAGGCAAGACTTGGGATTGTCCAGCTACGCGAGGAAGTACTTAATATTTTCCAGCCAATTAAGGCAAGACTTTAGATTGCCCAGACAATCAAGGAAAAACTTTAGATTGCCCAGCCAATCAAGGAAAGACTTTGAATTGCCCAGCCAATAAAGGCAATACTTTGTATCACCCAGTCAGTCAAGGCAAGAATTTGAATCGCCCAGTCAGTCAAGGTAAGACTTTGAATCGTCCAGCCAGTCAAGGCAAGACTTACGATTGCCCAGCCAGTTAAGGCAAGACTTCCGATTGTATGTCCAATGAAGATGAAACTAATGGCTTGTTTTCTTATGGAAACGTTCGCGCTCCATGTCAAATGATCGTTGAAGAGACTTTCGTTTATAACTAGTAGGTTCATCATCATTTCTTTGCAAAGACCAGCAATAGTCGGCCATCATTCTTATATTGCATCGACCTTGATAATGTTGCTCTTTTTGGTGAAAGTCTTGATGAAAGTGTTCGCCCATTTCTTCACTGAAAGCTCCAACATTTTCTGGGAAATAATCCAAATGAGATTTGAGAAAATGTAATTTCATACTCATCAAACAATAGAGATTGGGTTGTATAAATCTGAACACCTCATCGTTAATGGGTTAAAACGCTAAAATAAAAAATTTCAAATAACAATATTTTGGTGAAAAATAAAGATATACTAGTAAATCTAAGTAGATTTGAAAGGGAAGATTAGTCCTTTCAAATTCCATTTTAGCTTTGTGGTAGACATTTTTCTTGTATAGTTACATAACCTCAAATACAGCTAAAACGCGTTTTTTGCACATTTAGGTTAGGATATCTTGAAAACCGGACGTACAGGAGCAATTTTGAGTTCGGATTCGGATTCAGTGAATCAAAATCCTTCGGAAATGTTAGGTCTGGTCTCTGGCTTTAAAATTTGTTGGCCTGTGTTATTTTAGCTACAGTAGGACTATGACTTAGCGAAGTTATAACCCGATAAAAAAAACTATAATTTTTTATGGGAAAACTTGAGTCCTTCTCAAGGTATGCAATTCTGTATAGGATAAAAGAAAATATAGATAACTAAAAATTATTCATTAGTTACTTAATTCAAATATATATTTCTCATATTATCTATATATGAGTTGGAATTAAAGAACCAGCCTCACGAGCTGACATGCTTCACGAGCACGAAGGAATAATAAGGAGACCCAACTGCCAGTGGGAAGCCATCTGAAACTGACAATAGAAACATTACCGTAAGTGGTAGGCACAATACAGGAAGATCTTAGATTTAAGAGCGCAGGTGCGCAGTTGTCCTCTTCCTATACATGGAAAAGTGTGCGAGTGAGAAAGTTTGTCAAATTGACGTAAGTTAGAGAGGTTCTGTTCTTTTGTTGATCATCATACGAAAGATACACAAAATAAATATATAAACATTATTTTCGGTACTTGTTTGAAAAATGTGTGAACAGATTTTGAGAAGGAAACGTATAGGTAAGTACCTTTTAAATTTGTAATATGATAAATAGGCTAAAGATTCTCAAGGCTCTGAAAAGCTCTGAGAAATTCTCCGCAGACACTCAGGTAGATATATTTAAACTTTAAAGGTCCAGGTAGCTCGTTCAAATGTTTTAAAGGCTTTAAAATATCTTTTCCGAAATTGAAATAAAAATAGATCATAAATAACAAGCAGAGAGGCTGAAATTGAAATAAGTATTCGATCATAAGGAACAAGCAGATAGGCTATATCAATAGAGTAGCCGACACTCAAGGGTCCTTTGTTAAGCTTTCGGATTAAAATTTAGAAAAAGATTTTTCTAAACTTAATAGTTAACAGCCTAAAACATAATAATTCGGAATCTGCGGGTTTCGATGATTCCACCACAACCCGGAACTTGACACCTCATGGCTTAAAACACAACATTTTTGACACTTGCATCAAAACAAACAGAACCTATCTAACTTACGTCAATTTGACAAAGTTTCTCACTCGCACACTTTTCCATGTATAGGAAGAGGACAACTGCGCACCTGCGCACTCAAATCTAAGTTCTTCCTGTAATTTGCATACCACTTACGGTAATTTTTCTATTGCCAAGTGGGGAAACGGAGTTAGGTCTCCTTATTATTCCTTCGTGCTCACGAGCTGACTGCTGACATTCAAGGATCGCCAACGTAGCGCGACGCATGCGCTACCCTGCCAATAGAAATCTCAGAGTATTCTCAAGCGAAATAGCCTGGCCCATTTAAGACTATAAGAAGGGTCCATTTGAAAGATTTAGTCTCAGAGATAGTTAAAGAGATTTGGGTCCTTTTCAAGGTCCTTTTAGTTGCCATTTTACGAGTGATGTGAAGGTATATAATGTTCCTTTTGTATTCGCCACGTACCGGGCGGTATAAAAGTTAGATATCTGAAATCATCAAAACCCGTAGATTCAGATTTGTTATGTTTTAGGCTGTTAAAAATGAAATTAAAAAAATCTATTTTAAATTTTCATCCGAAAGCTTAACAAAGGACCCTTAAGTGTCGGCCACTTTATTGATATAACCTTTCATCTTGTTATGTATGATCTTGAGAATCTTTAGCATATACTCTGAGATTTCTATCGGTGGGGTAGCGTTTAGTTTTAATACACATGAATATTATTTCATTTTTAATATAAAAATATATTAATATTGGTATACATAGTAAATTAATTTAATATAAATGTTTATTAAGGTCATTTTAATTTAGAAATCTATTAATTTTCAAATACACAAATATTGAGTGATTTGAACGAAAAAAATTTCAAAAAAAAAACTGTTAAAATATCTAAGAGAGTTGTCGAGCCTGATTTTTCAATTAGGTTTTCAATTTTTTATAAATACACAAACAAATATGAAGAAAAATGGCCATTTTATCTCTTTCATGTTCACAGTGCTCGTCAATAACAGGAAATGTGTTGAAATCGCCTAAGTTTCATAAACTAATATTAGCTAAAGATGTTCCAATATTATATATATTATTAAACAGCAAAATTTTTTATAAACAAATTATTTGTTGAAAAAATGCTTTCTATGATTTTGCATAATCATACGTTTTTTCTAGTTATATTGCAAGAAATGTTATGAACAAATGCAGTAATCGGGCATTGTTCGGCAGAAAAATTCGGTTTTTTCAATGTAAGTCTTTTCAGTTGGGAACTTCATGACAATTTCAGCAACAATAATAATAAGTTGATCAATTTAATGATTTCTTTAAACAAATTTGATTAACAAATGCTTCAATCAGGTATTTGTCTACAGAAAAACTCGTTTTTTTTTCTATGTCAACTTTTTAAATTAGGAAGCTCATGATAGTTTTAGCAAAATTCATAATTTTTTTATTAATTTTATGATTTTTTTTAACAAATGCTTAAATCAGGCATTTGTGTACGGAAAAATTCTTCTTTTTTTCATGTCAGCTTTTTTAATTGGGAACTTAGTGAAAACTTCAGCAAAATTTATAATTTTTTATCAATTTTGTGATTTTTAAAGACAAATTCAATAAAAAAATGGATCCGTCATAAAAAGCCCAAACGACAGAGCGCCCGCTGAATGAGAGTCGCGCTCCGTGAAAAAGGCCCGCGAATCAGAGATCAACTCGCTTCATCGCGATGGATGCATGTATGAGCCCGCCCCTACTCGCTCTCTGATTTGCGGGCCTTTTTTACAGAGTGCGACTCTCATTGAGCGGGAGCTTTGTTGTTAGGGGTTTTTGTCAGGGATCCAAAAAAATGCATTATTGGGGCATCTGTCGACAGAAAAATTCTGTTTTGTTTCGATGTCAGACTTTTAATTTAGATCTTTATAATAAATTCAGCAAAATTCATGAATAGTTGATAAATGTTATGATTTTTACAAACAAATTTAACAAGCAAATGCATTATTCGGGCATCTGTTGACGGAACAATTCGTTTTTTTTCGATGTCAGTCTTTTTAATGGGGAACTTCATAATGATTTCTGCAAAATTCATAATTGGTTGATAAATTTTATATTTTTTGAAAAAAAAATTTAATAAACAGATGCTACATTCGGGCATCTGTCGATGCAATTTTTCGTCGATATCCTATTAAAAAAAGTTGTCATAAAAAAAAAACGAATTTTTCTGTAGACGAATGCCTGCTAAATGCATTTGTTGATTAATTTTTTTTTAAAGAAATTATAAAATTTATGAATTTAATATGCACGTTGCTGAAATTCTAATAAAGTTCCCAAATGGAAAGACTGGCATTGAAACCCCCGAATTTTTCTGCCGACAAATGCCCGATTAATGTATTTGTTTATTGAATTTGGTTTTGAAAAATCATATATTAATCAACAAATTATGAATTTTGCTGGAATTATCATAAAGTTCCTAATTTATAAAAATGTACATCGAAAAAAACGAATTTTTTGTCAAGAAATGCCTGATTACTCCATTTCTTCATTCAATTTGTTTATGATATAAAAAATTATAATCTTAAGAACATTTTTTTAAATATAATATTTTTTCCATTTAAATTGTTTGCAATATAACTTGAAAAAACTATGACTATGATATATCTTAGAAAATATTTGTCAACAAATATTTTGTTGCTTAATATATAATATTGGTACATCTTTAGCTAATGTTTCTCTATGAAACTTAGGCGATTTCAACAATTCTCCTGTCATTGACGAGCACTGGGAATGTCAAATAGATAAAATAGAAATTTTTCGTCTAATTTATTTCTTTATAAAAAAATGAAAACCTAATTAAAAAATGAGGCTCGACAACTCTCTTAGAAATCTTCACAGCTTTTTTTTGAAATTTTTGTTGTTTAAATCGGTCAGTATTTATGGGCTGTATGTTATTTTGAACCAAACATGTCATTTTTTCTCACTGTGGGCCGGGAATGTGAAAATGAGATCATATGAACTCCCATCTAACGCAACGCTGCCGAAGGTTGAATGAACTTCTCAGCATAAAACACTAACCAGTTATGACTCTCGGTTGAAACTAACCGCCCCCTCCCTGCCCCTAAACCCTCATTAATCGAAGTTTCGTGAGTCACTGAGGTAGGGATTTAATTTATAATTCCAAAGAAGGTGATGATGATATGTAGACCTTATGTGTTACGTTTAAATCGTAAAAATAAAATTGGAAATTAGCAAATTCAGTTTTTGTAAAACTGGTAGAAGTTGCAAAAAAATGTTTAATAACAAATTGTTTTTGAAGAATGCGCATTTTTTTAAAAAAGAAATAATGAAACTACGTTTGTTTTAACATGAATGCATGTTATGAATTGTAATAATAGACAATTATGGAAATGATATACAAGTTGAGATACAAATTCGAGTGCGAAGCACGAGATGCGTGATGAGAATGTATTCGTTAAAGCCGAAGGAGCTTTAACAAAAAAGAAGCCACTATCACCAAATTACTGTTGTCGATGCTTTGACTTTTCATTTTAAAAGGTCTGTGCACAAATGTGGAGGGTACTACAAAGGCCGAGCGCGGAGCGTGAGGTAAATACATTATCGAGGGCGGAGCGCGAGATAAATATGTTATAGAGCATGAAGCGCTAGAACCAACAGTCGTGCTCAAACTTGCAAGCCAAGCTAGCCTCGCGTGCAGCACGCTACGAGAATGTGCCCGCGAAGCGAGCGGATTTTTCTCTTTTAATAATCATTTAAAATTTGAGTGGGAAATTTTATCGTAAGAATTAGTCTTACTCATTTTTTGTTAATTTAAGGGCATGCGACACTTCGTTGTGTGGCCAATTATAACAGACGTCCTTGGACTCCTTTTTGAGGAATAATAACAAAAAAAATTTATTGTGCTAGATAAAAATTTTATGCATATGCATTATTTTGAGGCTACGTTGTTTTTCGTCTCTGCCTTTTCGATAATTTGGAAATTATTTATGAAAAAAACTTTTTTGATTACCTGCAAACAAGGTTAGTTCCGGGAGATTAATTTCTATGTTAATTTTTGAGTCCAGAGTTTTCGGCCAAAAATATTGTGTAGTTTGGAAGTAACGTTCGGCTGAATTGTAACACACATAACCTCAAAATATATACGCACGTTGTTAGCAATATCAACATTTGTTTGATAAAAAAAAAAACACATAAAAAGTGTGCAGGGACGTCTGTTAACATGTTCGCTATCATTTCCCAGATTTTGAAGACAAAATATTTCTTATCCTAGGAAAAAAGCCGGAAGAATCTAACACTGAAAAAATCGATACTAATTCCTAAGCGCTATGCAAATTAATCACATTTTGCTAAATTAAAACTTTTTTTAATTAACCTACAGAAAAAGTGTGTGGGGACGTCCGTTCGCATGTTCGCTATCATTTCCCAAATTTTTAAGACAAAATATTTATTATTCAATAAAAAAGCCGGGGGAACCTAAAACTGGTAAAATCGACAATTTTCTAAGTATTACATGCCCTTAAGGTGAAACGGCAACTTCCTCCAAATATTTTCAGCAAAACCACTCGCAAAATAATGCATTAATTCAAATTTTGTTTTTTGCATTGTTAAAAGTAAATCGAAATCTATTGCGGGCTTCTCTTCAAAATTAATTTTTTCCATTTTTTAAAATTTGTATTAACAAAATGTTAGATTATCTGATTCCGAAAATTTTGGATGCTAAAAATGGGAGAAGCCCACCATGCGGAAAGTAATAATAAACATAATATCAATAAAAATAGATTAAATTATTCATTTATTTAAACAAGGTTTTGCTGAAAACAAAGTAAAATAAACCAGGAAAAATTCTGCGGAAAACCGGTTTTTAGTTCCCGGCTTTACCGCCAGTGGTCACTAGTGATCTATTCTTGACTTGAGACTATCCTTGCGAAAACTACAATGTCGGTAACATTGTAGAACTTATGCCTGCGTATACCTCAGAGCGAGACGAAGCCCTTGCTTATGACTCATTATTTGAGAAAATGCAAAATTATAATAAAGATATTACTAAATTCCCAAAGTTATTGAAGTATTTTGAATTAATACAACGGAAGAAATACTAATTTCACCATTTATTCCAGATCTTTGAGAAGACGGCCAGATACTAACTTCCATATATCACAACGCTGCTGAAGGCTGGTGTCCTTCTCAGCATGAAAACAAAAACACAAACCCAAGACGACTCTCTCGTTTCCAGTTCTACTTCCCCCCCCCCACTCCCAACTCTCCCTTATTAACTGAAGTTTTTGGTGGGACTGACGTTAGAACTACAATCTCCACCATATGACAATTTGATACTTAACTTTGACATGATTTCGACTCGGATAATAAACTTATTGCATAAAGGTGTTAGTTGGGCGTATAATCTAAACAATGAATAATACAAACTACAAAATAGCCTCGGAAAGGACTGGAACTTTTAATGA
>NC_046660.1:141950982-141953764 GCF_010883055.1 Belonocnema kinseyi
GTCATTTGAAGGATCAAGCTCGACGAAAATGGTTCACATTAGTGAATACTAATGCCATCTCTTAGAATTTTCAGGTACTTATCAGACTGCCTAGTATGAGTCCTAATGGTAGCAATGAGAGCGGGGGCGAGAACGGTTACCTCTTTTGATGATATTGAACCCTTCGAAATTTTTTTGCTTACTTTTCCCGACAATAGACTTGGCCTTCGGGTGGCCGTGACGTCACTGCAATGCAGGTTCTCAATAAGGAAAATTTCAAAAATAAAAATAAAATTAATGCAATGCACATTAAGCTATCTTTTTATTTTATTTTCAAACGCAGTGAATAAGACAATTAAGAATAAATATAACATAATTTTAAAATTTCTATAACTCGGATTAATTTGTACTTTATTCCCTAAGCACTAGAAAATTGTGATAGAATTCACTTCACACGTAAAGGTTAAAAACTTTTCATCTTTTTGCATTCTTATTTAGGGGTTAAATCTACTATGTCAAGATTCTTTTTGGTAATGTTAACAACATTCTATTGAAGCAGACTGAGAAAATATGGCGCTCCCGCAAAACACGTTTTTTATTATTGCATGCGATGAGCATGCGATAACTCCGGGAACGATTGTCTGCAATTCAAAATCCAAAAGTACAAGTATTAGAGTTGCTACAGGTCTGATGGTTTCGGAAAATTAGGGAATATTAGGGAAAACATAATAGAGTTCGGGCATTTTCGACAAAGTGAAATTATTTGTATTATTATGATTAAAAGTCGCAACTATTTAGTTGCAAATTAATCTGTGTTTGTTAGGGATTAAAATTATTCGGTTGAAAATCCTTTTTATTTCGCTGAATTCAACTATTTTTTGTATAAAATTTTGAATTGCAGACAATCGTTTCAGGAGTTATCATGCTCGTCGCAAGCAATAATAAAAAACATGTTTTGCGGGAGCGCCATATTTTCCCAGTCTACTTCAATAAAATGTTGTCAACGTTACCAAAAAGAATCTTGACATGGTAGATTTAACCCCTAAATGAGAAGTAAAAAGATTAAAAGTTTTTAACCTCTACGTGTAAAGTAAATTCCATCACAATTTTCTAGTGCTTAGGGAATAAAGTGCAAATTAATCCGAGTTATACAAATTTCAAAATTATGTTATATTTATTCTTAATCGTCTTATTCACTGCGTTTGAAAATAAAAAATTTATTTTTGTAATTATGGTTTTTTATAGGTTCTTCAGGATATCTTTGTAATTGCTCTTATTCAAATTATCAAGCAGAATATATTTTCCATTAAATAAAAAGATAGCTTAATGTGCATTGCATTAATTTTATTTTATAATTTTATTTTTATTTTTGAAATTTTCCTCACTGAGAACCTGCATTGCAGTGACGTCACGGCCACCCGAAGGTCAAGTCTATTGTCGGGAAAAGTGAGCAAAAAAATTTCCGAGGGTTCAATATCATCGAAATAGGTAACCGTTCTCGCCCCCGCTCCCATTGCTGCCATTAGGACCCATAATCACCGCTGCTTCCGACATCATAGCTTAAATTTTGAAATTTACTTATTTAATGCTTGTTACCGGGAAGATAGCGTAACATTCTCATCTTTTCAACCGGCGATCGACTTTTATGATCACTAGTATTTTCAATTTAATCTTTACTGCTGTTGGCTGATTTTAGTAATAGATCTTAAATATACCGAAAATTATATGAATTTTTAATGATAGTTCTGTTTTATTTTAAACTTATCTCAATTATATTTATTTTCATTGGGAGATTCGTTCAATTTGCGTTTCCTTTGTTCTTTCCTAGTTAATTGCAACAAGGTGAAACAGTAGGTTTGGCTGAGCACGGCAATGACTGCAGACATCTATAAGAAAATCGGAAATACAGTCTAGTGCCCCCTGGCAAGTATGAAGACAACCTTATACCCGAAAATTGGTAGCATTCAGTTGGTAAAATTTTTGACCTGTTAGAAAGAGAAACTTAGCAACGAGAGAGAGAGAGAGATAAAATATTTAACCATTTTTATCAAACCATGTTTCTCGGCTTACCTGCTCAGCTGAAGGGAAATATAGCAAATTGACAAATATCTCGTCTACATAATATGCGTGTGAAATATCAAATAATGTATTCGCATCCAATAAGTTACGGCACAAGCGAATCATGAAAATTTTCATGATAAAAATAAAAACCGCCTCTCATAAAAAAATAAAATCAAGCAAATTTGTATAATTTTTTAGATGAACAATTTCGCTCTGAATATTTCTTGTGCACCATCCTTTTTAGATTCTAAAATAGTGTGCCAAAGGGCAATTAAATCGGATAATTCCTTCGTAAGTTATCGTGTTCACAGATAACGAAGACGGAAACCAAAGATAGACCTTGAAGTAAAACCCATTTTTTGTCTAGCAGTGAATCCCAAAACGTTGAGATTTGATGGTGTCCGCGCAAGTAATTTTTCACATAAAACCAATACCTTCTCATTGAGATGATAATGTTTAAAGTTATTATTCAACGTTAAAATTGGTCAGACAGATTTTTCTGAGATCAAAAAGTAAATTAACAGCGATTATCAAACTTCCAAATGGAAATACTTCTATTTTAAACCTTTAAAACTTAATATTCTGAAAAACGATTAAAAAGAAAGTAATTTATAATATAAAATATTCATAACAAAACATTTGCTACAAAAAATTTGTCATGAAATGTATAAGAAATTCACTGAAAACTTAAAAAAATGTTTAGTTAACGAGAATTGTGATATTACCCCAGAGAGAAAAATTA
>NC_046660.1:141953864-141957737 GCF_010883055.1 Belonocnema kinseyi
ATTTTCAAACGATTTAAGTTAACATAGAATAATTGAAATTTCAAAGGTTTTGAGTCTGAAAGTAACTGTTATTTATAAAATATTATTTTTATACATAATATGAACAAAGAAGGATAATGATGGTTAACAATTTAAGAATTTTTAAAGAACTTAAATTTACTTCGAATGATTGAAATCTCAAAGGGTTTGAGTATAAAAGTAACAATTAATAATAAAATATTATTTTCATATAATATTAATACATATTATTAATAATTAAATTAATAATCAATAAATTGTTAATAATTATTATTAATGACATAAATAATTATTTACAACTCTTGTATTTTTACTTTCAAACAATTTAAATGTACTTAGAATACAAGACTTAGAATACTTACCAGACTAAGAAACTTTAACAAAGGTTATTTCTGTGACCAGTCACACAGGTGCGTTCTAGCCCCACCTCGTGTTGCTTAAAAGGGATAAAGGGTTTGATCGAAATTATTTCTGTAACCAGTGACAGTGGTGCCCTCCCGCCCCATGAGATTTTGGAAAGGTGTAGAGGCTGCACCAACAATGTTTCTATGACCAGTCACAGGATTGCCTTCCAGCTTACCCACTGGATGTTCAAGAAAAGTTACAAAAATTTGAATTCCATGAATTCCTTATTCCATGAATACGCACCCTCAGCTGCTACCTCGCTGGAAATATGCTTTGAAAAAAATTGTCCGTACCGGTAATTTTTTTTTACCTGTACCGAAAATTTTTTTTTACCGCGGAACCGACAGTGTATACACTTCGTTTACCGAAATTTCGGAACAAGTAACTAGATTGTTTTGGCACAAATATAGGGGAATCTGAAGAAAGGGTTATTTGTACCGAAACTTCGGTACGTATAACTGGATCTTTTGGTACGTGTAGACAGTTTGTTTATAATTAAAGTTGCAAGTTTGCCTATTTGCTTTTAAATAAACTTTTATGTTAAACATTCTACTGCTTTGTAGACAATTCAACTTTTCTGCTTGAAACGTCAACTACTTTATTGAAAATTTAACTTTTTTGTCGAATAATTATAATTTTTTAACTGAAAATTTAAATATTCCACCTTGGTTAAAACTTCATACTGTATATTGGATAAGTTAGAAATTCGTATTTTTAAATAAAAAATTAATCCTCTTAGTCGAAAATTCATCTTTTGAAAATTCTACAATTTTTTTGAAAAATTACTTTTTTTGTCAAAGTTACCTTTATTTCTCAGAGTTTTTATATAAAAATTCAATTATTCACATTGTATTGGTTGACAATTCGACTATTTGGTAAAAAACTGCATATTTTGTTAAAAATATAACAAAAGTCTTTTGGTTCAAAATTCAACTATATTGTTTAAAAAAGTTATCTTTTTTGGCTTAAAATAACCTTTTCTGTTAAAAGAGCATCTTTTTCGATTTGAAAATCTACTGTTTTCCAAAATAATCGACTTTTTAGGTTACAAACTTAATGGTTGTAAATTCACCTGTCATGGTAGAATAGTCACCTTTCTTGGTAGAAAATGACCTTTTTTGTTAAAAATTTAACTGTCTTCGAAAATATGCATTTTCTGGCATGAAAATCATACTATTTGATTAAATCTATATTTCTTTTGAAACTCATCGCTTTGCTGGAATGTTCATCTTTTTCGTTGTTAATGCAACTGCTTGGTTAAAAATTATAAATTTTTTATGTTTAAGATTCATCTCCGTGGATGGCAAATCTTTTTTGGTTGAAAATTCAACTAATTTGTTGATGATGCAATATATTGCGACTTCATATGTTAGAAATTGAGAGTAATTCATATTTAATTCAATATGTTATCTACATTAAGTTTATTTGAAAGAATTTACAAAGTTAAATACCGTGTTTCGCCAACGGCTACGTTGCTTACGCGAAGGGGGGGGGGGGGGATAAAATTTGTAACTTACTTGGTAGATGGCCATCACTGAATAAAACCTCACGATTAAAACATTTTAACAGAATATATGTCGAATAGTGCTTTAATAACGGTGAAATACAACGTAGATTTGTTGAATTTTATTTTCAATTGTAGAACTACCAACTTTTAAATTAATTTCTAGTAATTATTTGGAACATTCAATGAATAAGTTTGATGAATTACATGCTATTTAACTTATTTTGGTTGATTCCGGGCTTATTCCAATTGTTTATGTAAAAATAAAAAATAAAGTTATAAAAATTGCCACTTTCCGTTCATTTGTTAATACAGAATTGCAACAAAATGAAACTAAAAATCGGCTCTCGCAATTCTCTTTGGAATTTAGTCAAAAGTATTTTTAGAAAAATGAAAATGGATTAAAAATGATCGTCTCTAAGCCTCTAAGGCTAGGCTGTTTTGGAACAAATTGTCATATTTGGGCCACTGTTCGGGTCTTCGGGGCGTGGCGCGGTCAAGCAATTTCATTCAGCACCTAGAATCCCAAAACTGAATCCGCTTCAGGAGGACGACTGAAAATTCTACAAAAATAAAATATTCCAAATAGAAAATGTAGTAATTAGAAAATTATAGTATCGGATATTTTGTTATTTCAGAATTTATAACACGTAAATTATATATTGTGCTTCTTTTTCAAATTCAGTAATGTCATAAGCTGTATAGGGAGTTTTATTATTTAGGAACTTTTGAATTGGAGAATTTTAAATTGTCGTCAATTTTCTAATTCCTGGAATTCAAAAAAATTTTTTAATTAACAAATATTCAAACTTTGAATTATTTTTCGAGAGTTTTGGTAGAAAAAAAAAACACTTTTTTTGCGGAAATCTACGGAAAGATAAATTGATTAATAATCACTTCCATTTTAGTTATATTAAAAGTGTAGTTTTGAATATAATTTGATATCAAGTGAAGCCCGCTAAATGTAAAAGTATATCAATCAAACATTAAATAAACAAAACTGCAAATTTTCATTATTTTTCGAGTGTTTTGTTAGAAAAAAACACACTTTTTTACCGAAATCTACGGAAAGGTAAATTGATTAATAATCACTTTTATTTTATTGGTATTAAAATTGTAGTTTTGAATGCAATTAGTTTCGAGAGAAATTTACCAAGTATAAAAGTATATCAATCAACATTAAATAAACAAAAGTGAAAATTTTGCATTATTTTTCGAGTGTTTTGGTAGAAAAAACCCCACTTTTTTAACGAAATCTACGGAAAGATAAATTGATTAATAATCACTTTTATTTTATTTATATTAAAAGTGTAGTTTCGGATATAATTTGATTTCGAAAGAAGCCCGCCTTATCAATATATGTTGCAATAAACATTAAATAATCGAAATTGCAATTTTAGCATTATTTTTCAAGAGGTTTGGCAGAAAGAAAACCTTTCTGAAAGAATCTCACAATATTTTTTATTATTATTATTACACCATTAAGCCATCTCCCTTTCGAGGTAGACGTGACTCATTCGGCAAGGGAAAGGAGTAGTGTGTGGAAGGGATAGAGATTTTTCAGATTGATCCAGAATTATCGTGCTATTTAAGTAAATAACACGTTCGTTCCGCAACACTGCTCCGACCCAGGTTGCTGATCAATCTCTCTAGCAATCACCCCAAGCGAAGAACCTCACGAAGTCGTTATGTAAGGTTCCCCACTTGGGTCCATTAATAGTCAAGGTCTTTGTTTCAGGCGTCATTCACTCTACTGACACTCTTTTTATTAACTATTTTCCGCCATACTTTCCTGTCCTGGCATACTTCTCTAGCTTCTTTTATGTCCACGCATTTTTTCATGTAGGCTCTCGTGTTTCTGTGACTTCTTATGTCTCTTCTAAGTAGGGTCTCATTCACACATTCTTACCATTCTTTCCGCGGTCTACCTCTGGGCACGTTGCCAT
>NC_046660.1:141957837-141959927 GCF_010883055.1 Belonocnema kinseyi
ACGATTCATAAGTGGTTTACCGAGTTTCGTTGTGGCCGTACGAGCACAGTTGATGCTGAACGATCTGGGCGCCCAAAAGAGGTCACTACACTAGAAAATGTCAAAAAAATCCATGATATGATGTTGAATGATCCCAAAGTGAAATTGAGAGAGGTAGGTAATGCTGTGGGCATATCATTGGAACGTGTGGGCAATATCGTGCATTCAGTTTTGGGCATGAAGAAGTTCTGCGCGCGATGGGTGCCGCGTTTGCTCACAGTGGAGCAAAAACGAATTCGTGTGACAACTTCCCAGCAGAATTCGGCATTATTTTCGCGTAAGTCGACCGAGTTTTTGCGTCGATTCATAACCATGGATGAAACCTAGATCCACTACTACACTCCTGAGTCAACGCAACAGGCAAAACAGTGGGTTCCACCGGGCGAAAAAGCTCCGAAGCGTAAAAAACGCAACAATGGGTCGGAAAGGTTATGGCCTCCGTATTTTGGGATGCACATGGCATAATATTCGTGGACTATCTTGAAAAAGGTAAAACCATAACCGGAGCATACTATTCATCATTATTGGACCGATTGAAAATCGGTCCATTTGAAGAAGAAAAAACCGCTTTATCATCACGACAATGCGCCTGTTCATTCGTGCTTAGTTGCACAAGCAAAATTGCATGAAATAGGCTTCGAATTGGTTCCTCAGCCACCGTATTCACCAGACCTGGCCTTGAGCGACTATTACTTGTTCCCTAACCTGAAGAGATGGCTCACCGGTAAGCGTTTTTACTCAAATGAGGAGCTCATAGCTGAAACTGAGGCGTATTTTGGAGACCTTCCGATCGATTACTTTTCGGACGGTATCAAAAAGTTAGAAAATCGTTGGACTCGCTGTATCGACCTAAAAGGAGAGTATGTTGAAAAATAAAACCGACTTCGGCCAAAAAACGTCTCCGTGTTTTATTTTTCAGGGACTTATCAGACTGCCTAGTAATCACCGCTGCTTCCGATATCATAGCTTAAATTTTGAAATTTACTTGTTCAAAGCTTTAAAAGAGTCCTTAAATATAATTATTCTGGCCTACAAATTGGAAAATGTATTGTATGAAAATGGAGGAACACTTGCAAGGAGTTTCATCTCAAAAGCATCCCCTTAACCATATCAAATTGTACACTGAAGTTGAGGTCATTTTATACTGATAGTTTGTCATGCAAATGACTTAGTCGTTTTTTTTTTGTTAACAGGAACCTGCATTTGCTCCAGTAAAAATCGCCTGATATATTTCCGACGTTTTTTCCAGGATATTTGAGATTTTATTTTATTTGTTCAGAAATAAAAGAATTGTGCAGCTAATCCAATTTAATAGCGCAGCCGTTGACAATAAGTCCACAATAGATACAACCTTTTTTGTGCCTTAAAAAATTATGAACATTTTTTCACATCACCATATTCGACCTAAAATCAACAGTTCTCGAGTCATTTTAAAAAACATGTTATTGCTTAACACTTTCCAGAATTTCGGAACTTTGCCGTACACGTATGTTTGGGGACTTTTTACAATATCTTCATAAAGCCATTGCCAACGTATCTGCGAAAAAAATGCTACTTTTACGAATTTTTTTCTCAAATCCTTCATTGACTGGACTATAAGTGCCGAAATGCCAAAAATTCATTGTTTTCATAATATTTTTGACCTAATGCTGCCTTTTTACACCCTTTCAACTTGGAGATACTTTTCTTTTTGCCTCTATACCCTTTATAATGTTTTTGACCTTTCAGTCCCTTTTATAATATTTTGACTTAGTGATACCTTTTATACCCTATATAATGTTCTCGACCCTTCGGTCCCTTTTATTATATTTTGATAGCTGGGTTATGACTTTTTTGGTAATATTTGTCGTTCATTAAACTTTCATAACATTTTACCTTTGCGATACGCATATGACTTTACAATACCCTTTTTTAATTTTCACGACCACAGTGCCTTTTTATTATTGTGAGACCCCTTTTTGTAAGACCCTTCTGTCAATATTCGCTACCCTTGTGCAATGACCTTTTATTATCGAACAATTTAACTCAAGTGTCGCGTCCCTTATACCCGA
>NC_046660.1:141960027-141997423 GCF_010883055.1 Belonocnema kinseyi
TTTTGACCCCTTATGAATTAATTTGATGTTCGTACCTTGCATATAATACCCTCAATTTGTGTGTGTGTGTGTGTGAGAGAGAGAAATTGCAAAATAAAGCTACGATGAAAAACTTTTTTCAAAGACGCTAAATTATAAATTGTTCATTAGCTCGAATGAAAAAATACATTATTTTAAAACACCGTGAAGAAGAACACATCTCTATAAAAGGCTACGAAAAAAAATACATTTTGGTAAATGCTAAGAAAAAACCTTATTCCTATAAACGCCGTAAAGAGACCTTACGCATGAAAAAAATGTGAAACAAAACCTTAATTGTGAAAAAGCCGTGAAAAAAGAGCGCAGTCGTTAAAACTTTTAATTAAACTCTTTTATTCCAAGAAAAAAAATATTAATGATTTTTCCTTAAAAAAGTATTATTGGTGGACTATGTAAAGAACTATAAATAAATATCAAGTTAAAATCGTGTATTTTACGCTGCCAGCCGCTTATTGTCTGCGTTTGAATGTTGTTTACATGTACTAGGCAACGATTTTCTAACTTTTTGATACCGTCCGAAAAGTACTCGATCGGAAGGTCTCCAAAATACGCCTCGGTTTCAGCTATGAGCTTCTCATTTGAGTAAAAACGCTTACCGGTGAGCCATCTCTTCAGGTTAGGGAACAAGTAATAGTCGCTGGGGGCCAGGTCTGGTGAATACGGTGGCTGAGGAACCAATTCGAAGCCCAAAACTGAATGACGATATTGCCCACACGTTCCAATGATATGCCTACAGCATTACCTACCTCTTTCAATTTCACTTTGGGATCATTCAACATCATATCATGGATTTTTTCGACATTTTCTGGTGTAGTGACCTCTTTCGGGCGCCCAGATCGTTCAGCATCAACTGTGCTCGTACGGCCACTACGAAACTCGGTAAACCACTTATGAGTCGTTCCAATCGACGGTGCAGAGTCCGGGTAATACTTATCCAGATTGGTCTTGGTCTCGGATATCGTTTTCTTGCGAAGATAGTAGTGTTTGATCAAAACTCGAAACTCAGATTTTTCCATATTAAAAAAAACTCAGAGGTTGGTCGCTTCTCAGTGCTGTAACTTGTAAATGCGTAAAGCTAAATGGCTGAAGTTTTGACAGGCGTCATTTGAAGGATCAAGCTCGACGAAAATGGTTCACATTAGTGAATACTAATGCCATCTCTTAGAATTTTCAGGTACTTATCAGACTGCCTAGTATGTTAAATATAGAGCGCATGGATCTATAGATATTCATATAAAACATAGTTCATAATAGGAAAGAGCAGAAAAGTACTGGGTGGATAGCGCTGGGCCTGATAGGCTGGGCGAAAATAATGGAAACTCACTGAAATTTTCTAAACTTGTTTATATATTTAAACAATCATAAATATTATAAATGATAAATTTTCAATTATAATGAAAGACGCATTTTTAAACTTTGATTATGCCATAACAAAAATATTTATCTTATGAATATTTTAAATTATCAAGTTTCGCTTGACAATATTTATGAACTTTACATTATTTATGAACTCAACGATATTTATGAACTTTAATTTAGTGAAATAATTAATATGTTAATTATTATATTCACTTTTAGTATTGTAATCATTGTTCATCATACTGATAAAATCAAATTGTCGAAACGTCGGATGACATTGATAAAGAATCTATTTCAATTATTTGACTCAACTAAAGTAGATAAATTTTATTATTAATTTTTGTTTAATTCAATGTTGTCAAGTAAAATGTAGAACACTTGAGTGTCAAAATATTTATTTTTGAATTACATTTTAAAAAAATACTTGCCAACAATAATTTGATTTCATTACCTTCGGTCGTCGCAAATGGTTTAAAATATAGTCTAAAACTATAACTTAAAACTACCTTAGCTTAGAAAATATACATAATAACTATTTAAATACAATTTTTTAAGTTTCATTTAAGTAAAGAAATTTAAGTATTATAACAATAAATCATACTTGCCGCATATTATTAACAATAAAAATGTAAAACTTAACTTCTATGTAAGAAAATGTTCATGTCTTTTATATTATTAAGCCAGCTTTCTAAATTTATTATTAATTATAATATTCCACTATTTTTAACTTATTCTTTGTGATTATATTAAGAGTTAACTTCCAAACACCTATGATCGCCTATGATTTCCAATATAAGGCCATTCAATGATGCGGGTTTTTTCACAGTATTCATACAACACGTGTTTTTTACAGCGTTTACCAATAGGTATTTTTTTACAGTGTTAACTGAGATATATTTTTGTTCATCCCCAATAATAAGCGTAGAATATAGAAAAATTAATATTTTCAGATTTCAACGCAAAAGTGAAGATTATTCTATTATTTTGAATGCGCGATTTTTCCATCTGTCTAAAATGCCACAATAAGAATAAGATACCTGCTAAGCTTATTCACTTCTATTTCCATAGTGACCACCACACAGTTTTCTATTCACCCAAAGAGAACGTGTTTTCAATATATTTAATTCCTTCTAATTGTACCGGTAACGCGCCTCACATAGGTGTTTTTTATTCCTCAGAAGTGGTCATATTTTGATTTTATTTAATTCCTTATAATAAGTTCGAAAATATGTGTAATAAGTTGTTTTAATTCCTTCATGCGGAATGTAAATTCTGAAATTTTAATTCTCATCAATTCAACTCTGCCTCTATAGAGTTAAAATTATTTAAATTTACACATTTGCATAGATTTCTTTGTTGCATTTTTAAGACGTTTAAGTAAATGTTTAAAATATAAATAAATATAAATTTGTATATTTTTCGAATTTATAAGTTATAAAAAGATTTAATCATGAATAATAGGTTAAATAAATGCTCCCGTTAAATTTTACAAAGTCGATTGAGAGGAATACTATTTGCACTTTTTCTGTTCCAGTTGGGGGATTTTTAGACGGAGGAAAAATCGCGTATTCATAGGAATACAAATTCTTGATTTTTCTGAATTCAACGCTTGTTATCGAGTCGCAATTTATAGAGATGAGTTTTTCATTACGTTATTATAAGAAGTGTTTTTTCACAGCGATATAATTTACGGGTTCGTTCTCCTAAGCACCAGCGATATATTGTATGTATTCTTGAGAACCTCTTCAGTATCTATTTTGAGACCTACCTTTTCGAATTTGTGAGAACCCTTTTGCAACGATTTTTGAGAACCCTTTAGTGTTTCTTTGAGAAACCCCATTGTATCCATTTTTGAGAAACCCTTTTGTGTCTATTTCTTTAGGCTTCTGTTTCGAATTTGTGAGAACCACCTTTTATATTAACCTCCGAGATACCGTTCGCATCTATTTTCGATAACTTTTTTTTGTATTCACGGCTGAGACCCATTTGCTAGTTACTTATGGGCGTCCCCTTTTATATTTTCGAGATGCTTTAAGCCTTTACTTTTGCGCCCCTTTTACCTGTGTGTAGGAAGAAAAACTCCTTTATTTTGTTGTCAAATAAAAACCCTTCATCCGTTTATGTTAGTATGTATCGGTTTATAATGTTCTAGACATTTCTTTTGTTGTCGTGCATAATTTATAATTCCTTATTGCGAGCCCATTTTGTCTATTGCGTTATTGTATTCCTGCATATAATAGTGAGCGTATTAATTTGGTTATTATGTATTTTTTGTTATGATGTATTGTGAGCTGTTTCCTTGTTGTACCTCTTTATACTTCTGTTAAGAAATACTCCTTTTATTTGTCGTTTTATTACGTACCTGTTTGTAACAAGCAGTAACTCTGTTGTTATGTATATTTTATGGTATCAAATTGCGCATCTTCTTTACGTATCTGTTAAGTCCCCATTTCATGACTAATTTTGTATTTCCTTGGCAAACTCTTACTATTGAGTCCCTTACTTTTGTTATTTCAAAAATTCAGTCATATTTATTATATTCTGTTCACGTGTATTTCTTATATTTCACCCCTCGAAATTATTTAATTGCAATACCTCCTTGAAATGTTTGCTTATGTTGTTAGTTTTATCTGTCTATTGTGATTTATTGTTTTCGAGATCCCTGTGTTTATATTTAGAGGAATTGATAAACTTGAATTTATTTTTCTTGTTTTCTTTTATCTCTTGTATACTTGTAAGATTCTTCTGAAATTCTGGATAAACTGTTGTTAATCACTTTAATTGAATATGAGCTTTGGCATTATGTAATCCTCTCCCCCTCCTCGTCAATTTTCCAACTATAAACTGATCTAGTACTTTCCGACGATTCTAATTGTGTCTCTTAAATATTAGTTTACCTTTTACCTATTTTTATATCTTTTTTACCTCTTATTATCTTTTAATTGTTGCTATTACCCTCGAGATATTATTTTTATATTTTGAATTATTTTACCTTGGAATTTCCCGTTATCTTTTACCTTTCCTTTTTAGATTACTGCTCGTTTTAAATTGAGGTATACCCTTTTGGACTGAAGTTTGTAAGGTTCCCTTTTATCTTTTGGCTTGAAAAGTTTAGCGCTCAGTGAGTTTTCCTTTCTCGTTTGAAATGTAGATTCTGTGTATCTTCCCCGTTTCTCACTTAATTTATTGAATTGACTTTCCTTTATCTCAAGCACAGACTCGCGCCCAAAACTAGGTTATATTAAATGCGTCTAAACGGTATGTTCAAAGAGTTATTTTAGAAGTATCTATTTTGTTACATTTCATTTATTTCGATTAGGGTACTTTGTGCGCTATTTTGAGAGAACACCAAATGTTATCTTTGTTCGAAAAAGAAACGTTACAAATCCAATAGTTTCTTTCGAGAATTGCGAAATAGCAAAGGCGCAATTGGCAACGGTGCAATGTACAACAGTTTTGCAACAATTTCACACATCAAAAAATAATAATTAACAGCTTCTTAAGGATTGTGAAGGATTTCGAACGAATAAAAACATTTTCTTCAGATTCCAATGAAATTTTAAAAATAATTTTTATTTTTTAACATTACTTGAAGACAATACTTACAAAGTTTTACAAAGTTTTACAAAGTTTTACAAAGTTATACAGACTTATTTATATTTGTTTCTTACTTTATCTCAAATTTTATTCTTAGCTGTGCTGATACATCCCGTGTAGAAATCGCCAAGTTACTCTCAGTGTCTACGCTTGGGCCAGGCCGGGGGCCCCCAGCCTGGTTCTAGCTTGTAATGCCTAGTGGCTATAGCTGTGAACCCGGCTAGATAGCCGTGCTCTCAATTCTAGTATTTTTTCGCACTACACATGAGTAGCGTCGACAACAGGATTGGTTACCGCTGCGGACGCGATGAGAATCGAATTCATCCAAAGTAATCCGAACGTCGAGAATAACGGAGTCACAAGCGAGTGTCAATCAGTGTCATGTTTTTGGTGTTTTGAATTAAAATACATGTTCGTCATTAGTTTAAACTGCTCGTTGATATTTTTTAAATGCAAGAAGAGAGACGAGTATAAGAAGAACATGGTGGACAGTGCTAATGAGGTTTTCCTTTCAGATTTTCCACGTCAAACGCTTCCCTACTTGACACTCGATATTCAGTTTTTTCTTTAAGTTGACGTTCTTGATGAACGTTTTTGTTTTTAATTTCATCAAGTTTATACTGAAAAAGGAGTAACAAGATGTGTAATACGCAGAAAATGGATGGTTTCAGATTTGATCAATTTTTTATAAAAGAAAAACAAACCTTACTAAATATAAAATGGTGCTCAGCGGAATCGATAATAAGCTAGGCTTGACCCAGGCTTGATCGCCAGGCCAGGGCCTACTTTTTCCAGGCTTGGGCCCGCTCAGCCCCATGAAGAAATTTCCAAACGGGAAGCATCATTTAAATAAATTTATATCATTGCAATTCATAATATGCATGGAAATCGAAAGAGTCTTATTCTTATTGCCTTGTTTATATATTTATATATATTTTTTTAATCTTATTTTTTACGATTAACAAGAACTAGGCTTCCTACTAAAGATCCAATCGTATAGTTTCTTCAAATGTACCGTGTTTACAGACTACAACGACAAAGACATCAAGGACGACAGACACCGACGTAAAAACTATTTTTTTTGACCCAGGGGGGGTCTCAAAACGTCAACATTTTATGGAATTCGCGAAAGTCATTTTTCATATAAAACCAATACCTTTCCATTAGAATGAGAATGTAATAATTCATTATTTTGTATGCGAACTAAATTTGAATTTTCAATTTTTTAAATCAAAATTCAAAAAGTTGTTTAGACAGTCTTGTAGGGCCTTAAAAAGTAACTTTTTTTCTTGAATTTTTCCCATCACACGTTTTTTTTGGCTTCAAATGTTTATTTTGGTTTTGTTTTTTGGATTTTGAAAATGCTATAACTTTGGTCATTTTTTTATCAAAAAAGTAATAAGGGTAAATTGTTAGCATTTTGATCTACTATAAATAGCTCACGAAAAAAATTTCCATTAAAATAAACATTTTTGTTGATAGTTTATATTTTTAGTTGAAAATATAACCATTTTGGTAGAAAGTTTAAGTGTTTTTCCAGAAGTGAACTATAAATAGAAGTATTAAGTAGAACACTAATTCTGTTTGCTGAAAATAAATATGTTTCTTAGAAAATTGGTCTTCTGGGGTATAATATTAATCTTCTTTGTTTAAATTTCATCCACACGCAGATAAATTGAGGAACACTAATTCATGGCACTGCTCCTTGATTTTATTACCACTTGGCCCAAAAACTAAGATCCCTTCAGTCCCTTCAGTTTCAGGTCTCGAATTCTAAGCTTTTAGATCACAGAATCCGAGACTTTAAATAACGTAAAAATTGTAGCTCTAAAATCACGCGCGTCCGTGAAATAATCTCTTGAAATTTATACTTCAGACGATCTCAAGGTATCGCGGCCTACCTGTTCTTTTGGCGACCTTTTTCTGATGTTCAGCGCTGGTCTGGATCTCGAAGCTCTGTAGCTCTCAACCGGCGCCCTACCATGGAGGTCGAGTAGAAGGCGCGTTTGCCGTCTTAAAATGTTTGGACAACTGCAATGTACAATAACGTACATTTTTTAAAGAAATTTGGTTACAATTCATATTAAATATATTTATACTAAATTTAATATGTATAGAGTCTAATTGTGTACGAAACATGCGGGTTTTTTTGTTTATTATTTACAGAAATTTTTGACCATTTGCATAATTTTTTTATAGGCACTTAGTCTGTTTGGCAGAAAATTCATTCGTTTTGTTGAAAATTTATTTTATTTCCTTAGAAACTGATTTTTTAAGCAAACACTGAAACTAGTTAATTTTTTGCTCTATATTTTTTTCTTTTAATTTGAAATTCATCTATTTTGTTCAAAATTGGTTTTATCTGCAAAATTATTAATTTGTTTGTTTAAAAATTTATTTATTTGGTTTGAAAGTACTAACATGAGGTCTTAAGGAGACATTACTACTCCCACTCATTCTCACTACTGGTTAGTGTTGCGGAAAATTCCTTTATATTAGACAATTTTGAAAAAAATGTATTCGAATTTTGTATTTAAAAAATTTATTTTCACTTTAAGAAAAGTAATTTTTAACCAAGTAAATGAATTTTTAACAAAATAGTTAATTTTCTATCGGAAAAGGCAAATTTTGAACAAAGCAGATGAATTTTAAATTAAAGCAGATAAATATACAGTAAAAAATAAAATAGTTTCAGTTTCAGTTAAAGAAATCAGTTTCTAAGAAATTAAAATAAGATTTCAACGAAATAGTTGAATCTTCAACAACAGGAAATTAATTTTATCTTAAAAAGATGAAGTGCTTATAAAAAAAGGATGCAAATGGTTTAAAAATTTCTGTAAATCATAGAAAAAAAAACCTGCATGTTTCGTTCACAATGAGACTCTATACAGATTTAATTTAGTATAAATATATGTAGTATAAATAACATAAAAATTTCTTTAAGTAACGTAGCTTACTGTACATTGCAGTTGCCCAAACATTTTAACTCGACCTTTGACTCGACCTCCATGATAGGGCGCAACTGAGTTCATAGAGTATTATATTTAAATATACCCCTGTACCCCTGACCAGCCCTGAACAATAGAAAAAGGTCGTTCTAAAGGGCAGTTAGGGCGTGGTACCTTGGTATCGTCTTAAGCCATTTCTCTCCGTATAGTTTGTTTGAGAAAAACAAACAATTTTGTTAAAAATCCGTCTTTTTCTTGAAATTCAAACGGTCAAAAATTTGATATTTTTTTAAAATTCAATAATTTGCTTGAATATTGATGTATTTTGATAATAATTCGTTTTTTTCTGGTATAAAATTATTATTCGTGTTTAAGAAATCATATTTTTGGTTGATAATTAAACTATTTGGTTAAATATAGAACTGTTATTGACATTCCTTTCAGATTCATCATTTAAATTGAAAATCCATTTTTTTTAATTCCTGTTTTTTATAACTTATTTTTAAACTGAAAATTTCACTGTTCAATTGTTTGTTAAAAATATAGATATTCATTTGAAAATGGATATTTTCTGGTTGAAAATTTAACTAAATGATGTTCCTGATTGAAAATGTAAATGTTACATTTCGGGTGGAAAACTTATCTTTTTCAGTCGAAAATTAATCAAATTGGTTGAAAATTATTCTTTGAGTAGAAAATCAATCTTCTTGGTTGAAATTTCAACCCTGTAGGAGAAAATGCAGCTTTTTGGTTAAAAATGCAATTTTTTTGTTCCAAATTCAATTATTTAGTTGCAAATGCCACTATATTGTTGAAAATGTTTTCAGTCTATAATTCAACAATTTTGCTGAAAATTCGTCTTTTTTCAATATAAATTCATCTTTTATAGTACTAACCACATTTTTCATGCTTTAAAATGAATTTGTTGTTGGTTTAAAAGAACTATTTTATTGGAACTTCAACTTTTCGGGTCAACACCACATCCGTCATCTTGTACAATTTTCCCATCCCAATAAAATGTTTCTATCAGATGAAAATTTAAATAGAGAATTTTCGATATATCAAACGCAATTTTTTCTGAAAGCATTGCTATAAATTAGTACTTGTATGATTGGTTTAAATTCGTAAAAGAATGAGCTGGAGATTGCATTCATCACATTAAATTTGAATAAATATTGAATATATTAAAATATGCTTGGTTGAAGTAGCCCTACCTTTAGAGACTAATTTATCGGCTTGCAATTTATTGTTGAAGAAATGAAAAAAGTTGGGAGATATTCAAAATAAAAAATTTTCCACCCTTTGTTTTAACTTTTATAACTTTGGTGGTTTTATCAATATTCTGATGGGTCTTTTCATCATCCATAATTATACGTAGTTTTGAAGAAATGTTTTAGGAAAAGAATATCAAAAAGTTTCATAATTTTTCAATGAAAGTGAGTTTTTATAAATTCATCTTTGATTTTCTTTAATTTTTTCTTACAAAAACCTGACAATGCCTTCTAAAAGTCCTCTCAATATAAATATGACATCTCTCTTAGCTTAGCGCGAATCTCAGAAAATATTTTTTCGAAACAACGTCTTGTTATCAATAGCAGAAAGAAATTATTTGAATCTCATTGAAATAATCAAATTTATTAAAGAATTACATTAAAATTTAAGAAATTTAAATTAGATTAAAATCCAAATTAAAAATCCTATTTAACGTCCAATAATCAAATTGATGCAAACTCCTGTTAAAAAAAAACTAGAATCCAAAGTCCAAATTTGGACCACAACGAACAAACCCGTGCACATGTGGCGCAAGGTGGCAGATGTTGTGGCTCGCGTCAGAACCACGGCGGGTCGGGTCAGGTTAGACACGATTATGTCAAGTTTTCTGTTGTCGTCGTGATATATTTTTTCCTTCATCGAACTTAAAATGCCAAAAGCAAAAAGTAGATTGCGAGTTCGGAATCAAAGATTTGTTATTGAGATTTCTTATATCTGCAATGAAGGCAAAGGTGAGCTTTAATTTGCTAAAGTCAACATCACAATTAATTTTTAGCTTCTGAAGATTTGCAGCAATGTCTTCGAGAAAGCGTCCTAATTTGAGCGCATTTACTATATGTGGATAAAGAAAATGTTTTCCAGCTTTTTAGAATTTTATGTACTGTTGCTGACATTGTGAGCATAGAAATTACCCTATACCAAATGTATGGATTTCCGGATTAGTAACATTATAGATTAAATGCTTTTTATATTTTCTCGAACATCACCTCACTTTTTAAATCTTATTTCACGTGCCCCGTATGCATTAGTAAAACAAAAATAATTGAAAAAGAGTCTTGATAAAATTCAAGATATTTATAATTAAGATTTATTCGTGTGTGTGTTTGTGTGTGTAATAGCTCTAAGTTCACGGAGAAAAATGGAAGGCCTGTTTAGCAATATAAACGTGCAAGCAGACCATATTGCAGGGTCGATTATAGGACAGCTCTTGAATATGGCTAAGGCGACTATCTCTATAAAGTAAAAACAAGAGGTCCAAATGGACAATCTCAGAAAGTCGACTCGATTTCCTCAGACCGTCGTCTCGGTCATCTCAAGCTGGCTGACCCGATCATTGTGAAGGATCGGTTTGGAAATATCGGATGGTCGATTTGATTTTATCAGACATTCGACTGGGTCGTATTTAATGGTCGATTCGATTATCTTAGATATTTTACGTAGTCATTTCGGATGGGCGACTCGATCATTTTTAAGGATCGACTTGATTATTTTAAAGTATCAATATAGATATGTAAGCAAAGAAAATTCGGTTATCGCGAAGGATCGATTCGAAAATCTGAGATGGTGAAAAGGGCTATTGATGATAGTCAAATATATATTTTTGAATTATTTTTAAACAAACTTTTGATTCTCTATATCTGAACTGGTATGAGGTTCTACTATGTAAAGAAGTGGGAAGTCCTTTATCAATTGATTTAGAGTAGGCATTCCGATAATAATCATTAATCAAAAAATTACTAATGTGTATAAAAATCGTAAAAAACGTAATTAATAAAAAATGATTATTTATGAATTTAATGTTAACGCTTTTTCTACGAATTAGTAGTTTTTCACTGATGATTGGTATAGATTGAAATCTATTCATAAATCGATAAAAGTCATTGCACTATTTAATTAGTACAACTTCATCCGAATTCAGATACAGAGTATAAAATATTCACCATAGTATTTAAAAACCTTACATAAATTATAAATTAATAAAGTATAAAATATAATTGCATTAAGACAAATTATAAATTAATTATGAGAGGGTTAAAATTCGATAAATACTTGAGATATAAATGCATAGTTTTTTTTATTAACTAGAACTTATTATATAGAACTTATATGATATAACTGATAAGATATAAATAAACTTTAATCTGAAAAGTAATATTAATGCAGGATTTAATTAAATACTGCGCAACTACAATAGTTAAAATTAAAAAAGTCTCTTGCCAGCTGCTTTCCTGCTTTTTGAGCCGCCCCATAAATATTCCCTATAACAATGTAAATAATAAATTAGCATAAAACCATTAAATCATTTATTTGTTTAAATAAAATAAAAGTTTTTAAGGTATAAAGTCAAATGTTTTGGAAAAAAGTGGATTTTTAAGAAAAAAAAAGATCAATCTTCAACAAAAAATTTATTGTAAGAAATAATTGTAAGAAAATTTTGTAAAAAATGGAAGTGTAAGCAAGTCAATTTTTAAAGGCCAACAGGCCGAAAAATAAACATTTATCTATCTAAGAAAAAATATTATTTTGAAAAAAAATTATCAATTTAACACAAGATTCACAGCCAAAAAGTGAAACTATCAACAAAGAAGAAGTAAATTTTACATGTTACAACTCTATTTAATCTTGTTTTGTTGAAATGCCATCAAATTCAACTGTATCTACATGAAAAAAAGCCGCAACAAAAAGTACTTCTTTCTTTCATTTTTAGGTTTTCTTTTTACCAAAAGGAATAGTTTTTAAGAAAATACATGAACTTTCTACCCAAAAGTACAATTTTTAATGGATTTTAATGGAGCAGGTAATAAAATAGGTTTAAAAAATAATGATTGAATAATGACTAATTACCTATGAATATATTAATTGTGTTTTCACTGCAGTTCCAGCTCTCTATTCTCTGCATATAAGAGCACGAGTACGACCCTGCCCCTGCCACGTGTTTCAGGAGTGAATGTCTGAACTGAAAAATAAAGATTTAGTTTAAAAATAATAAATACAATTCAAGTAGATCATAAATCGATTAATCCTAGAATTAACAGTGATTACTGAAATAATTATAATCTACTTCAAACTAACATTGACCTCAAAAAGATTAGAATTAAATGTCTTAAATATCACATGACAAATGGAAAATATTAACATCACAATTACGTATTTAAAATAGGTACTTACAGAATAAGATATTGTCCATCAATCCTCAATAAATGCACTCACTTTGCACGGAAATCTTGGTCGAAAAGGATACCTTAGTTATCCCTGATGGTGAGCCTGATGTTCTCATAAAAGTCAGACTGGCGATAAAATAAGAGTTTTTTTAATAATGTCGAAAAAAATTTGAAAGGACCGTTCGACCATGCAGAAAGACTTTCTGGCTCTCTAAATTTTGACCATACAACTTTGACCATCCATTTTTCTCCGTGTTTGAACACTGTTTGTCAAAGCATGATAAATGTCTTCGAAATTCAAACTGTTATCGATAAACTCAAGCAATACAAACAGATAATGTAATGCAGAATATTAACAATTGGATATAATGTATAATGATATATAATGTAGAATATTGAAAAATTGAAGTTTTGTAAAATGTAAATTGAAAAAATATTATTATAAAAACTTGAAATTTTACTAATAATAGAAATAAAGAATTAAAGGGGTCATATCTGGGCCAGATCGGACCCCCATTTTGGATTCCCAGATCTAGGCCCTGTCGGGTATGGCGTTTCATTTACGGTCTGGCGCTAGACAGATTACTCTATCGGGGCCCGACCGGCGCCCTAAGAAAAATTTCTGCACGGGAACAAAAGCAAAAAAAATCCTATTGTAATCTGAAAAAATAAAAAATATATATAAATATAAAAAAATAATAATTTTCGGACAAATATTAAAAAATTTTTTTTTAATTTTTTCAGATTACAATAGGATTTTTAGCTCAATTAAAAGTTCATCACAAGAACTCAACAATTCCACAGTATTGAGTATTACACAGTATTCCACTTCCAGAATCTACAAAAAATGATCAAGGTTTTTGGTTTTTGAAACGATTTTGATGAATTCTCAATTTATTCCTATAATTCGAAGAAATTTCGTAGAATTTTCAAATGCCCGACGCGGTTAACACATAAAAAAACAGATTCCAGTTTTTTTTTGTCACTTCTCCGGCTTTTCCTGATCTTTAAAAATCGAGGAAAAATAAAATAAAAATGAAATTATCTGTTCCACCCAACCCCCACCCACCCTCATTAACTGAAGTTTGATGGGACGGACGTTATAACTAGACGACTATCCACCATATGATTAATTACTACTTAACTTGGACATTATTTCGACTCGTAAAATAAACTTATAGCATAAAGGTGGTAGTTGGGAGTACAATTTAAGTAATGAATAATACCAACAATAAAATAGCCTCGGAAAGGATTGGAACTTTAGTTGACAAATGGTATGTACACGGTAAACGTAAAGGTCAAGTCTCAAGCGGCGAATGGAGACTGGGTGTTTGGAATACTAGAGGGATGAATGCTCTCAAGGTAAAAGAATTACGAGAACCGATTCACGTAATGAAACTAGATATTTTATGTGTGACTGAAACAAAGAAAAAGGGATTCGAAAGTAGAGATATAGAAAACGGTGTCTTGAAAGGTGATTTCGAAGTATTGTTATGAGTAGGTAGTGAATCACATGGTAGGCAAGGAGTAGGTCTGATTATGAATGAAAGAGCGAGGCAGCATCTTGGAGATAATGATTTCGTATCTCCTAGACTGCTGTGGGCTAGATTGAAAGTAGGAACCAAAAGATTATCATAGCTCGCTACACCCCAGTTGACAGTGAGGAGTTAACCCTCCACCGCCCACAGTGACATATATGTAACGTTTGGAAGACTTGAGTTTTTTTAAATATGACTTTGAGACGAACAGCAATTTTTAACGCAAGGATTTACATGAAAGTCAGGACGGTAAAGAGCTAGAATTTTAGTTTTGTATACACTTCGCCATAGGAATAATATGCCTAAATATCTCAAAATTCAGAAAAAAAAGACAGTTTTAAGGGCGGTAGGGGGTTTAAAGACGCCTTCTGGGACGCTTTAAATGACGCAATAAGAATTTGCGATCATGTTATGAGAACACACCTACTAGTATATATGAATGGGTGGGTGTGCATTGGGATAGTCCAACAATTCATGGAAATTTTTTTGTGCATGCTAGAGCGCAACGAACCCCCCCCCCCCCTACAATTTATTCCAAACCCGAAAAAATAAATTCCCTGATTTTTTGATTTTTTTTTTGTTTGAACAGGTACAAGTTTTGACTTGAAGTTTCCCATGTAAACTGCATAGGGGAAAAATAACTTTTTTCAGTTTTCAGAATAATTTTTTAGGGTTTGAAAAAATGTGACATTGGTTCGTTAATTTTTAATTCTTTAAACAAATAGAATTTGTTTAAATATTTTTTATCTAAAATTCGTTTTTTCCTTAAAAATTATTACTATTGGTATAATGAAATATTTATTAACATTAGTTTATTAATTACGATATTTTCAAATAAATGCAATTTGTTAAAATAATTTTTTCGTTAAAAATAATAAATATTTCTTTAGTGAAATATTGATCAACATTGTTAAAAATTAATGAACCAATATTTCTGAATATTCCACTAGATCCACAATAGTAATAATTTTTATTTTAAAAAATTCGAAACGAAATTATACAAACAAATTCCATTCGCTTAAATAAATAAAAATTAACTAACCAAGGATGATTATTATATCACTAGACCAATATTAACCCTTGAAGGTATCTCTGGGTTTTTTATACCCAGCGTTTTATAAATCCTGATTTTTGTAGCTTAAAAAATTTAAAATCAGACTTATAGCGCCATCTGTCGACAAAGCATGAGTTCCAATTCCCCTGTGGTACATTTACGTCAAGCCTACTGCGTCAGGCGTGATTCTGTGGTTCTCCGAAGTGGACTGGTGCCGCCAGAGACCCCACGGATACCTTTGTGTTCCAAAAGTGTTACTGACTTTGAAAATTATTTGTGCTTATTTATTCTTATATAAAGCAAGTACATAGTGTTTTGAAGTATTTAAAATTATTTCATTAGTTTTTTTAAAAATGTTCAATTATTAGGACGTCTTATAACCTACTATTGTGTATACAGCAGCATCTACTCGAGTAAGACATCGTATTCTAAAATCATTGTAACGTCAGAATTCCAACCAGAACCCAAAACTATCAGAAAACACAGCTCTTGAAAGTATTAGTATGTATTTGATGTTACCACACTTACAAGAACGATTGTCCCATTCTTGGCTACCGATAAACATAAAAGTTTGTATTGGGTGCATTTTAAAATCAAATTCACCAACTGTGAGAGCATACGAAAGGGTTCAATTTGACAGTAGGCAGAGATGTTCTGTCTATACAATAAAAAGCGACCGAAAGTCTACTGAAGGCTGTGTGTCATGCATGCGACCTATTTGTAATGAAACACCGTATCTTATTCTACAGCGACTGTTGTAATGGATAAATAAATGTTTTTCTGTATGTTTTATTATAAAACATAAGTTTTCTGAACATTTAAACCATATTTTAAGCATATTTACTTTTATTTTTCATTAAATAATTGTAAATGTTCAAAAAAACTGTTTTTTCATTCTTTCCTGAAATGTATGTTTAGATTTTTCAAAATAAATATCTTTTTCTGAGCAGTGCCAGAAAACCTCGGTATTTTTTTAAGTACTATAACTTAAGTATGTTCAGTTCAATTTCTAGTTCTTAATATCGAAAATTAAAAGAAGTATCGATTTTTGTGGTAAAAAAAGTCATTTTTCCTATTTTTTTCAGTGTTCAATTTTTATTCATATGTTAAAATTAAATATATATATATATAAACTAGTTGTATCTTACAAAGAATATAAAAAAAAACACCCAGAACAATTTTCATGGAAAAATGTTAAAAATACTTATTGCAATAAAGAAATTTCTGCTGGGGTCTTCAGCAACCCCCTCATACTTTATGTTGTCACAGAGAGAGGATACCTTTAAGGGTTATTAATATTAAGTAAAAAAAACATGAAAGTGGGACGATGATCGTGGAGGCTAAATCGTAGGCTTTGGACCCACTTCGTCGGCTTGCGGATTCGATTTCCGCCTCGCACTCTGGAAGAGCCTCGGCGGCCCATGCGGTGAACAGTAGCCTAGCAAGGGATTTGTTCATCTCTGGAGAGTCGTGGGACAGGTACATCTAGAGAAAAAGGTTCTCTCAGTTCTTAAACCTGTTGCTCTTGGTGGTTCGGAACCCACCTTGAACTGTAGGTCCCCCTCCCACCACCAAGTAAGTGTGTGGGAGCTTGTAAAGGAATAAAGAAGAAGGTGCAAGAAAAATGTAAACCCTTAGGGGACACATTAGAAGCTTACACATAAAAAAAGACGAGAAAACAGTATTGAAAGGTCGATTTCATGAAGAACTGACATTTTTGGTTTTAAGGATAGTTTTCAGGTACTCGTAAGGGTGTGTTAGGGGTGCCAAATCCATATGTGCTAAACAAAAAAAAAAGAAAATTAGGGAATTTCTTTTTTCGGATTTAGAATGAAATGGGAGAGGGGGGGTCGTTGCCTTCTAAAAAAAGCGTTTTTGAGCCACCCTAGTGGACATGCAAAGTCAAGATACAGAAAGAGTTCTAAGTAATTTTGGAAATCCAAGAACAAAATATAACGGAAGGAGATTGCTTAGAAAAGGGCCTGTTTATTAAAAATATTTGGTTTAAGCATAAAACGACCCACATGTATACCTGCTCTAAAGAAAATAGCCAGATTATAATTGACTATGTTGTTGCGGATGAAAGATTAAGAGAACTAGTCAAAGGTACAAGGGATACTTGGAGGCGTTTATCAGAAACAAAGATGTAGAATGCCTGTTGATGCGCGGTGCAATAATGAAATGTAGGCTGTTCAAAAAGCAAAAAAAGAAGCGTACAGGAGAACTTTGAACATCGCAGGTCTTAGCGCCGAGAAAATAAATAGACATAAAAATGATTACAGGCACAAAAAGAGGATACTTACACGACTATTTAAATAAAGATAAAATCAGAAGAGAAGAAAATAAAAATGAACATGAAATGCTAGATGATGCAGACTGGATACTAGACGCTTTGAGAAACTATTTAGGGGACCATTCGGAGGTGAAGCTGTAGGACACAACACTGCGATGTAGAACACGAGGCGTTAGAAAACACAATTGAGAAAGTCTGTGTCACTGAGGTTAGGGATATAAATAAGAACTTGAAAAACGGTAAGGCTGAGATAAAAGGGTGCGATAAAAGCAACTGCAATAATTATAGAGGGATCAGTTTATTAAGTACCGTAAGTAAAATATACCGAAAAATACTTGTTCGCAGGATGATGAAGATGAAAGAAGAAGAGGTGTAGGAAGTCCAAGGTGGGTTTATGCCAGGAAGATCATGTACGGATAAAATATTTAGCTCAAGGCAGATCATGTACCGATAAAATATGTAACTCAAGGCAGATCACAGCAAAAAGTTCGAGAGTAGGAAAAATTTTTCTGTGCATTTGTTGACCTAGGAGAAGCTTTTGAAAAGGAAGAAAGAAGTAAACTTTGGAAAGTTCTGAAAGAGTACGGAGTCAATGGATGACTCCTACAATCTATAAAAACAATATATACGAGCAGGGGCATCGGAGCCGTGTGGGCTGGGTAGGCTTGAGCAATCTAATATTAAAATGAACCTAATATTTATCTTAAATTTATATTTTTGAACATATTTTCGGCGAGCCCACCCATGAAAAAAATCGTTCCGACGCCCCTGTGTACAGGTAGCGAAGCGATTGTAAGGGTAAATAGGAAATTGAGTGACTATTTTGATATTAGGCAATGAGTTAGACAAAGATGCGTTTTATCCTCATGGCTTTTCATTATATTCAGGGAAAAGTGTTTAAGAATGGCTTTTTTCGACGAAGAAGATGTAAAAACGTAAATAAAACAAAAACGATCGTGTTCGAAGGAAAGAGTGAGAAAACAATACCCGGGAATAAGCGCAGAATAGAGAAAAATGAATATTTGCAGATTTCAGCGCAAAAGTGAAGATTATTCTATTATTTTTAATGCGCGATTTTTCCACCTGTCTAAAATGCCACCATAAGAATAAGATACCGCCTAAACTTATTCACTTCTATTTCCAAAGCGACCGCCACACAGTTTTCAATTCTCCCAAAGAGAACGTGTTTTCAATATATTTAATTCCTTCTAATTGTACCGGCAACGCGCCTCACAGAGATATTTTTTATTTAGCAGAAGTAGTCATATTTTTATTTTATTTAATTCCTTCTAATGAATTCAGAAACTATGTGTAATAAGTTGTTTTAAGTCCCTCATGCGGAATGTAAATTCTGAAATTTTAATTCTCATCAATTCAACTTTGCCTGTCTAGAGTTAAAATTATGTAAATTCACACATTTACATAGATTTCTGTGTTGAATTTTTTAAGGCGTTTAAATAAATTATTAAAATATAAATAAATATGAATTTGAATATTTTTCGAATTTATATGTTATAAAAAGATTTAATAATGAAAAATAGGTTAAATAAATGCTTTCGTTAAATTTTACTAAGTCGATTGAGAGGAATCGGATTTGCACTTTTTCTGTTCCCGTTGGGGGATCTTTAGACGGAGGAAAAATCGCGTATTCATAAGAAAAGAAATTCTTAATTTTTCTGAATTTAACACTTGTTGCCGGGCATGGAATATTGTCTTAAAGTAGTTCGGCTATTGAATCGGTCTAATGAAAAATCATTCAAATTAGTTTTTTTTTAGCGACGAAATGTGTCCTTTTTTACATAATGCCTTTCTTAGGAGCCCTAACGGAAAAGCCTTCAACGGGCTCAAAAAAGGCTATATTTCACATTAAAACACGTTGAATATCGTTGGAAAAACTCTTTTGGCGACAGAAAATAACATTTCAGGGTATTTAAGCCTAATTTTAGCAAAATATACCGAGGTAAATTTAGACGAGAACTGCGTGGTACTGACTAAAGTTGTCAGATAGCTCGACGTTCTTGACATGTGATTATGCTGTCAACTGCTGAGCCTGAAAAATGTCTTTTACTCGGATCGAGTGAAATTAACATTTAAATTTAAATTTTAATATTTAAAAAACATTTTTAATATATTGATCTGCATACAAATTTAAACGCAATTCATTAATCTATATGCTGGCTAAATTTTGATTCAATTCTAAATCTCAAAAGAAAATAATCGTCATTGTTTTGACTAACTTTTCCACTAGCCGGACTACTTTAAATCATGAGAAAATTGAACAATTTGATAAGTTCATATACCTTGGTAGCTTATTCACTAGAGTCGGAAAGATAGATGAGGAGTTAGATAGGCGCTTAAACGAAGATAAGAAGGTTTTTGGCAGCGCAGGACTCATTATCAGAAGTAGAAATATATCAAATAAAGCTAAAATGGCAAGACATAATTCTATATTTGTACCGATTCTACCATACGGTAGCGAGACATGGACCTATCAAGAAAAACATAAGAGTAAAATTAACGAGATTGACAGGAGAGTAATGCGCATCATATACGGGATAATTATCAAAGAATGCGGTGCAGAAGAAACACTAGTTGACACACGGGAAAAAATCGGTTAAGATATGGTAGTTGGGGCATGTTGATAGAATGCCAGACGAACGTCTAACGAAACAAGTGTATCAACGTAAAGTAAATTGGAGCGTGCCCAGAGACAGACCGCGGAAAGAATGGTTAGAATGTGTAAATGGGACCCTAATTAGAAGAGACATAATTAGCCAGAGAAACACGAGAACTTGCACAAAAAATTCATGGATGTTAAAGAAAGTACAGAAGTATGCCAGGACAGAAAAGTATGGCGGAAAATAGTTAATAAAAAGGGTGTCAGTAGAGTGAATGATGCCTGTAACAAAAGACCTTTGATACTAATAGACTCAAGTGGAGAACCTCACATAAAGAATTTGTGAGGCTCTTCACTTGGGGTGAGTGCTAGAGAGATTGATTAGCAACCTGAGTCCGAGTAGTGTTGTGGAACGAACATGTTATTTAAATAAATAACACGAGTATTTTAGATAAATCAAAAAAGTCTATAATCCCTCCCGCACATTACTCCCTTCCCCACTGAGTGAGTCACACTTACACCGAAACGGAAATAGCTAAATTGTGCAATAATAAAAAAACAAAAAGTACTAAAATGTCCAATTTATAATATCCATAATACAATTTTCATAAAAATTACTAACAAAAGATCAAATTATTGCGATGAGTTTACATGGAATTGCTAATTTATTTTCATCTTAGAAATATATGATTAAAGTTGATTTGTAATTACAAGTAACTGGTTCATGTAACTCATATAAGGAGTAAACATTTCATATTTTGTCGAAGGGAGTTGTTTAAAAAAAAATGTAAATTGTTTAAAAATGATGGAAAAGTGATAAAATTACGAGGCATACTGAAATTCAATAACGGAGTTTATCGCCTGATTATTTTCTGTTATTGCGAAGATACTGTTAATTTAGGATAAAATGTGAAAAATAATTGTAAAAATAAATAAAAATAGTTTCCAGAATTAATAACACAGCCCCCCCCCCAAAAAAAAGGTTGCTTGATCTGTGTACGAGACTAGTGTATCCTTATGTATTTCGAGCCGCTGAATCAGAACCTGAACTCAGAATTGAGATTTAACGGTAATATTTTCCCCTTGCTTAGGGAAAAAGTAAAACATCCAGAGAATTCTGGAATCTGCGAAGGTGATAATTGTAAAAGCAGAATGTTTGTAGTTTGCAACTAATAAATTCACTTTTATGGATTTTAAGCAGCTGAAACAAAATCCGATCTCATAAATTCCCCTAAGCGTCAGATTTTTACCCTAAACTACGAGAAAACTTAAAATCAAGATAATTCTGGGACCTGCTTATGTAATGTTTACACGATGGCAAGGTGATACGAACGTTTATATTTATTGAGTAGCTGAATTCAAATTTGACCTTAAAATGAATCTACAGGGCGTCATATTTCCCCTAGCCTATGGAAAATAGTAGAAAATTGATAGAAACTTACGGTTTTACGCATGGTATGTTTCTATACACTGAGGTTAATTAAAGTTTGTTAGTAAATATAAATTCTTCATGTATTTGGGTCGGCTAGTACAAGCGGAGCCTCAATATTTTAGAAAATATATATATATATATATATATATATATAGATGGGATTTCCCGCATATCATGCACAGGACTCTCATGTCAATCGCGTTAATTTTAATCTTATATTTTTCTTGATAGGTCCATGTCTCGCTACCGTATAGTACAGTCGGTACAAATATAAAATAATGTCTTGCTATTGTAGCTTCATTTGATATATTTTTACTTCTGATAATGGGTCCTGCTCTGCTAAAAACATTCTTATCTTCGTTTATGCGCCTATCTAACTCCTTGACTATCATTTCGACCCTAGTGAATAAGCTAACAAGGTATACGAACTTATCAAATTGTTCAATTTTCTCATCATTTAAAGTAGTTCAGCTACTAAAAAAGTTAGTCGAAACAATGACGATTATTTTTTTCTAAAATTTGGAATTTGATAAAAAATGTGGCCCGCATATATATTAATAAATTGGGTATTAAATTTTCATGCAGATTAATATATTAAAAATGTTTTTGAATAATAGTGATAAAATTTATGTTTAAATGTTAATTTCACGCGATCCGAGTAAAAGTCATTTTTGACGTTCAGCAGTTGGCAGCATAACCACATGTCAAGAACGTCGAGAAAGCGAACTTGACCTGCAATATACAGACAACAAAATCCTTATTTGAAATTTCGCGCACTTCCCGAATCCAGCCGAATGCTTCTGACAACTTTAGTCAGTGCCATGCCGTTCTCGTCACAATATACCTCGGTATATTTTGCCAAAATTAGGCCTAAATACCCTGAAATGTTATTTTCTGCCTCCAAAACAGTTTTTCTAACAATATTCGACGTATTTTAATGTGAAAATTAGCCATTTTTTGTGCCCGTTTAAGGCCTTTCCAAAAAGGCTCATAAGAAAGGCATTATGTAAAGGAGGACATATTTCGCCGCCACAAAAACTAATTTAAATGATTTTTTATTAGACCGATCCAATAGCTGAACTACTCTAATACAATGTTGCATATTGTTTTCTCACTCTTTCCTTCGAACACCATCATTTTTGTTTTAATTACGTTTATACATCTTTTTCGTCGAAAAAAGTCATTCTTAAACACTTTCCCATGAATATATTAAATAGCCATGAGGATATAACGCATCCTTGTCTAACACATTTCCTAATATCAAAATAGTCACTCAATTTCCTATTTACCCTTACACTCGCTTTGCTACCCGTATATATTGTTTTTATAGCTTGTAGATGTCATCAATGGACTCCGTACTCTTTCAGAACTTTCTAAAGTTTACTTCTTTCTGCCTTTCAAAAGCTTTTCATAGGTCAAAAAATGGACAAAAAACTTTTTTCCTACTCTCAAACTTTTTTCTGTGATCTACCTTGAGCTAAATATTTTATCCTTACATGATCTTCGTGACATAAACTTACTTTGGACTTCCTACACCTCTTCTTCTTTTATTTTCGTTACCCTACGAACAAGTATTTTCGAGTATATTTTGCTTACGGTACTTAATAAACTGATCCTTCTATAAGTATTGCAGTTGCTTTTATTTCACCCTTTTATCCTAGCCTTACGGTTTTTCAAGTTCCTAATTATATTCCTAACTTCAGTGATACAGACTTTCTCAATTGAGTTTTCTAACGCATCGCGTTCTACATCGCAGTTGTGGTGCCCTATAGTTATACCTCCGAATGGACCCCTAAATAGTCTCTCAAAGCGTCTAGTATACCGTTTGAATCATCTAGAATATCTTTTTTGAACAGCTTAAATTTCATCGTTGCACCACGCATCACCAGACATTCTTCCTAAAACCGCAGTACCACACATTTGGGACACACAGCTAACAATAATATCTCGGAGCATAGTCCATGCGCCTTCTATATCTTTGTTTCTTATAAGTGCCTGCAAGGTTGCCATATCTGTGCGTTCTTTTATCTTATTCTGAAAAGTTATTCGCATATATATAGGGAATTATTTTTCAAATCATCCACCGCCGCTGCCCATTTTTCTTTTGAGAGAAACATTTTTTAGTGCACACCAAAAAATTTGTTATGAAGTGTACCTTCTGATGCCGCCTAGTGTTTTGTACAAAAAATTATTCCTAACCTGAAAATGGATAATTTAATCGTAGAGTTTCACCAAAAAATGTAGTTCTTTCGTCTAAATTGCTCGAAAAAATATAACTCTTCAAGTAATATTGACCATCTTAGTGTTAAAGGGGTTTTTGGGGTCTCTGATTACCAATGTGAGTTAATATTTGCAAAATTCAAGGTGACCCAATATGATTAAATTATCGGAAAATCAGTGCGAAAAGTAAAAGTTGAAAGAGAGTCTTTTTAGTGAACAAATGTGGTCCCTGCACACTAAATGTAATCGAATTTCGACTTTTAGTAAGGTTATTGAAATGCTGGTTTTATACATTTCTAACATTAGCTAGTTTTGGTTAGCCCTGGGGATTTTATTCCCAAGTACCTGGTCTTTCGAAGGCTTTCTCCTATCAACCACCTGGAGAAGTGCTCGATGCGGGACTAGTAAACCCGTCAAGAGTCTGTCTTTATCTATCCCTGGTCTGCCTGCAGACTGTCTCTTTTTGTGTCTTATTTTAACTATAAAATTTTATTTTTCTTATACGGCCTCCAGAGAATTGCATTTTTTGCATGTTCATCAGAGAGATTTTAATTACAACCATTCCATCCTTCTGTACAGTAAAACCATGACACAAAAATCCATGACACAAAAAGAGACAGGCTGCAGACAGACTAGACATGGATAAAGACAGACTCTTTACGAGTTTACTAGTCCCTAATCGAGGGCCTCTCCAGGTGGTGGATAGGAGAAGGCCTTCGAAAAACAAGGCACTAGTGAATAAAATCCTCGGGCCGAAACAAAAATAGTTAATGCAAGAAATTAAAAAAAACAGGCATTCCAATAACATACTTAAAAGTCACAATTAAATTACATTTAGTCTGCAACGACTACATTTGATCGCTAAAAAAACTTTTTTTTAACTTTGACTTTTCGCACTGATTTTCGGGAAATTTTATCCGCCATGTTGGATTTGCCATCTCAAATTTTGCAAATCTGACCTCAGATTCATAATCAGCTACCCTAAAAACCGCTTTAATAGTAAAGTGGTCAAAATTATTTAAAGAGTTATATTTTTGCGAGCAATTTTAAAGAAAAAACTACATATTTTGCTGCCATGCCACGATGGGGTTGGGGAATGGGGTGTCTGATTTACAAAATAATTCCCCATATATATATAAAAGAAATACACGTAGATGCAGGTGTAAGGTGCCCGCAGGAAGTCAGAAAACTCTAAATGCGTATAGATGCTCATTTTTAAATTAACCTAAAAAGTTTGACGTTTGTAAATAAAGGATAATCCTGCTGGTACTTGAAATTGAAAGGAAAAAGTTTTTGATTACTCAGAAGTAGTATAATAGTAGTACACTTTGCGCTACGATATAGTTCATATTCCGCTACTGCCTTTATTTAAATCTTGCCGCCCTGAGTTAATAGTTCGGGAGAGAATCCCCCAGGGGGTGCGTTCCAGGGCCTTTCAAAATGTTCAGGTTCTTCCCCGTTAATCAATTTAATTACCGATTTGCGGCCCATATACCTTGTATTATAGTGCTTTTTGTAGTTATCAGGCCCTCTTTTCATAAATTATCGTTTCCCGCGTTTTGAGAACACTTGTACCCTGAATGGCGTACATTCAGGGTACATTCATACATTCATTGTACCCTGACGTTCTGTCAGACTTTCAGCTTGACAGCTTGACATTTGTTTGAGTGACGCCATATTGTGTACATCTATGTTTGTGTGTGGTTTCGATTTTTCACAAAAAAAATGTCATTCGCTTTGCATAATGCCATCGTTATTCGTAAGCACTTGGCTAAAATCAAACGAATACCATCCAACAACCACCGGATTCACCTGATTTGGCTCCCTGCGACTTTTTCCTATTCGGTCGACTCAAGAAACCGCTCCGCGGAACGCGTTACAGCACCCGCGATGAGGTCATGGAAAAATCGAAGATGGATCTGATGGTTATACCGGAAACCGATTATAAACTTTGTGTGTGGTTTCGATTTTTCACAAAAAAATTTCATCGACTTTGCACAATGCCATCGTTATCCGTAAGCACTTGGCTAAAATCAAACGAATAGAATTAAACAACCACCGGATTCACCTGATTTGGCTCCCTGCGACTTTTTCTTATTTGGTCAAATCAAGAAACCGCTCCGCGGAACGCGTTACAGCAGCCGAGATGAGGTAATGGAAAAATTGAAGATGGCTCTGATGGATATACCGGAAACCGATTATAAAAAATGTTTCGAGGAATAGATCAAGCGCTGGCATAAGTGTATTGCAGTCGATGAGGAGTACTTTGAAGGGGACAATATCGATTATGATGAATAAACTTGTATTTTTCATTTAAAGAAAAGTTCTAAAACTTTTTGATTTTCGCTGGAGTGCTATGATACCAGTATGTCACCTGGATGAAAAGGTTACATGGCGCAACTTCATGCTCTATGGTGCGATAAACACCCAGAACTCTCCCATTTTTCACACAAAAAAACTGCGGAGTCGTTCTAAGGTATTCCAGAAAAGGTATAAGTGGAGCGTCCACTCATCCGCATCAGAATCCGACCTTCAGACTATCAATTGTGATTTTTATAATGCAGCAAGGGCTTTGGCAGCAGCACACCGTAAAACAAAACCAACGACTGATCATAGGACCAAAAGACGAATGCATCAACTCAGCATAAGTTTAGGATGAGCAAGACAGTATGCGTACGAATTCAGTTGTGATATACGACATAAGATCTGGCAGGAATTTCACCGCCAAGGTTAGACACTTCGCACGCGAACTGTCGATCCGTTATCATAAACTGAAAAAATCATAGCTGCTCACCATCAGACAGCATATGGTTAAAAGATTACGGGTGCTATCTGACTCTAGGAGAAGTCAGCCAACCAATTACTTTCCGAGGGGTGAAAAAAGTATTAGGAAGCATGAAGAACTATTCCGCTCCGAGACTATATGGTATCAAGACCTTCTGGTGAAAGAAATTTCCTTAAACTCACCGGTACCTGGCCCGCATATCCACCTCATATCCAAAGTTAGAAGAGCCTATTTCGGAGTGGTTGGTCGAAGAGCACACAGTACTCCTGCCTAATATGGACAACTTAGCTAACCCGAAGAATTACAGGCTAATCGCTTGTCTAAACACACTGCATAAGATCTTCACAGCTATTCTAAGGTATAGGATTGTTCGGACGTTGGGCACCGTGTAGCAAGAAATGTACAAACAACGCGGCTCGAAGAAAGGCGTAGCAGGATATCGGGAGAACCTGCTCATTGATAGATGTGTCTGAAAAGACGCGTTTCTCGCCCCGGTTTTTCCGAGGAATTCGATTGATGAGTTCTAACTGAGCGGTCAGCCCGCCACTCTGACATGCTAATGCTAATTAGCGCTTTTTAATGAATAGTTCAAGTCTAAATCGGATTACATATTATACTTGTTTGTCCTTTGCTCATTAATTTGATATTAAACACGACTATGTTACGATTTTTTCAAAGATTAAACTTGACTTTATATCCATTGTTTTTTTTCTTATTAATAATTTATTTTTCCATTCGCCATAATAGACTATATAAAACGGAACTATAAAGTGGCGGGTATATTTTTAGGTTATTTGCAGTTTAAAGAATTTAACACACATTGTTATATTTGAAATATTACCTTGAAATATTTTTAAATCTAGGTGATTTTCTGGAGGCCTTTGAAAGCATGCAAAATCTTAAAACTTCTGTGAAATCTTTTGCAATCTTCGAAATTTATTAAAATTAATTAATATTTTGCGGTTGGGCGAAGTCGAAATAAAAGAAAAGAATTTTTTCATCGCAGATTTGGAAAAATTAATTTTTTTATTAGCACCTTAAAATGAAAAAGGTCTACATAATTTTTTACAGCAAAGAAACATTTTTCAATATTTAAAATGTACCTTCAAAAAATTTGAGAAAATTAAATCATTAAAAATGACGAGTGGCTGAATTTTATAAATTAACTCGTTATGTTCAATCATCTGATATTTTCAATGTTCTGAAAGTACATTTTCAACAAAAGAAGTTTTCCTATGCAAAAAAATTATTCGTAATTTTTGAAGGTGCTATATTTTTTAATTTTCAGGACTTCATAAAAAATTAAATTTGTACTATATAAACTTAAATAAAAGTTCTAAAAAATTGTAAAAATTCGACATATTATGCATATTACAAAACAATAATAACATTTACGATTTTTCCACCAATCGGCGATTAAAAAACCCTAAGATATAGGTAAACGTTATGAGGGACCCGAAAGAAAACTTTTTAGTGCTAAGAGATTTGCGATGAATAATTTTTTTATATATACAAAGATACAATTATGCATACGTCTATTTTACAACGCTGAATTATAAAATCGGTCGTGTGTTGATCATATGAGTTTATATGAGTCTTATTCATAACTTATTACTAATGATTACTTACTGTACGATCACAATTCATAATATTTAAAAAATATGTAGTAGTCAAAGTGATTCAAGTAGATATGCACATTCGATTTTTTAAATGTTCCGACAAATATATTTTAATGCCAGTATTTGGTGATTGCGGTGATTAATATTGGATGCGAAGTGGTTACTAAGTGGATACATGAGGGGACTTACTGTTGGTGCTTCCCGTGTGGAAAAATAGAGGGGGCCCCCGTCAGGGTCCACATGGATTACGCTTATGCCTTGTGGAATCCATGAGGGTAATCCAGCCGTGGTTCCTTATGGAAACGACATGCTAATCCATAGGGGCCCAACATATGCTTCCCTCATGGATCTCGCATGGTTGCCACCATGAAAGCCCTTTTGGTTTTTTTTCTAGTGCTGGCACCTGTACTGGCATATATCTGGGATGAATACACTATTTTATACTGGGCTGTCAGTGTTGGGTCAGCACTGGATATCGCTACCGGCACGGTACTAACCCAATACGAAATTCACCATGGGCGCCGTACTGCGTCAGTGCTAACTAGTACCATACTGTTATACACCAATGATATAACATAAAAGGTATTAAAAAAATAAATACTAACTGGTTGCGAGTATTTTGACTGCAAATTTTGAGAGTCCTGTTAAGAGTGAATACATATATTACAATTTAAAACATTATATTACACATAACATTTCTAACGGTACGGGGTATTGATCCTACATATCCATAACTAAATTTATCGCCTAACAGTCGGGTGTACTAATCAATGCGCTAAACTGACAAGTTGGAACTCATTGCAAAAGCCATCCTCACAAGCTGCAGATCAGAAAAGTTGAAGTACCAAATTTAAAGCTCTCTTTACTTAATTATTTATTATTATACGAGGTTATGTAAATATAAAATGCATGCACTGTTAACAGGAATATCAATAAAACAATGGTTCAATATATAATTTAAATCGATTACAATTTTTCTTCACGTAATACTTCGTTTGTTCACGTCGTAAACTACTTTAAAAGTTTCTACAATGACGTGAAATGTAATTTATTATTAACATTTAAAACTTTTCACAGATATGAAACTTAGAATTTTTTTCTTAAAAAAAGCAGGAAGAAAGTTGTTTTCAGGACAGAGGTATTCATAGTTTTATGAAGTTTCAGAACGCATGAACTATATTTTAAACGTATTTTTGACAGAAATGCATTAATTATAAGTCTCAACTCATGAAACCTTAAAATTTGTGGCGTTGAAAAAATATTTACCCTTTGGACTTAGAAATTTTAATCGTTGATCCGTGAGGGCAACCGAGCTGGGTCCCCTGAGGGGGCCTTCGTAGAATTTCCACGCGTGAAACATCCATGCGGGCCCCCGCCAGGGGCCCTCATCCTAAGCGGTCTCAGCCGGGCTTTTTCCACACGGGTTAGTATGAATTCTAACCAATAGGTCCGCCTACCCACAGTGTCGTTTTTCTTAGGTTTGTTATCAATTACGTTAGGCATTTCCGGTCTCTCAACGGTAAACCCGAGCCTATTCGGGGCCCTCTGTCGTCACGGTTGCTAGTTAATGATGTTGGAACACTACGTTTACCCCCGAAACTGAAAGTGAAAAGTGTGCGGAGAAGTCTGATTATTCCTCTACTGTGCTGACCCTAGTTGTGACTCCGCAAGGTCTTATATTTACTTTCGCGAAACTGCCCCCCCCCCCCACGATCTCCTCGATCTCTGGCTAACCTTGATGCTCGTGGGGATCGTTTGGAAAATAGTAAACGGTTGTGTTCACTTTTAGTGCACGCGCTATTTCTGGCAGAGCAGCTCTCCATAGATCCGTGGCCTAATCCGGTAGCTAAGCTATTATTTCTGACCCGAGATGGCCCACTTTTGGCGCTATCGAGGTCTCGCTGATGATCTTTGCTACTGCCTCTGGTTGATTCTCTGGGAGAATGGGATCTTCCTGATTGTCCGTTGGTGTAATTTTTTTTCGGTAGAAGAATAAGGGTCCTTTGCATTATGCTAAGTCAAACTTAGCTACAATAACAATACAAAAACTATTTCCTATCGTTCTAAAATAAGTAACGAATTCCTAAGCTTTTGAAAATTTCCTATAATTTACCGGCAAATTTTCAAACCTCGGAAGACCCTTTTTTATTTACGTGTCCGAAATGAGTAATTTCTAGGTTCCCAATGTATAACAGAACAACCAAATTTTTTGAAAACATCCATAAATCCTTTAAATTTCGAAAAACAGTCTGAAATTTCAGAATTCCTACCTAAGTTTCCAGTAAAATTCCTCTAGATTCCAAAAATTTTCAGAATATCAATACTTGATATATTTTCCGAAAGAGGTTAATAATTGTTAGGGGATGGTTCACGTTTCTCTTTATTGTAAATCAGCATTGTTATAATTAATGCTTGACCATCTTTGTTATTAAGTAATTCAGAAGCAAGAGCTACACAATACAAAAGGTTAATGAAAGCCGCAGGCGAAATCAGAAAGAAGGAAAAAATTTCTAAAGTTTGCAACCAACGTCCATGCCACACTACGTAGGCTCCAGCTGTCCTCTTCTCTCCCCACTTCGTTATTCTTGTCACACTGTTACAGTCCTCTATGTCAGTGATCCCAGATCTGAAACGAGATGTGGTCCAATACTATGACAGGGCTATGTCCGTGTGAAAATAGTAGGAGATGCTGTAAATGACTGAGTTGCGCGCGCAACCCATTTCTCCTCTTCTGAATTTGAAAACTCGAAGGTGCACGATTGCCGGTCGGAGCACTTCGGCGATCGTATTTATATATCTATCTGCTAACTGCTTTGAAATAAATTCAGGAGATTAAGATTTTAATATTTCCAGATTTCGATGCTGGCGTTTCTCGTGATTTGAATAGATCGCGCGCCTCTTGTTATGCGTATATTTTGATGTTATGTTATTTCATGTATAAAATATAAATCATATAAATATTAATACTGTTATATATATATAAATATATACGTATATTAATAATCATAATATTTAAATATGTTACATTATAATAGTCTTATTTATATCTTGTTCGGCATTTGTAAAAAATAAAAGAAATTGGCGATTTTGGAATTCATCTCGTTCGGAAAAACTCAATTATTTGATTGAAAAATTAATTGTTTTGTTGAAAATGTAACTATTTTGTAAAAAAGTCCTCTTTTCTATCCAAAGTTGAACTACTTTCTTAAAATTTTTATTTTTTTTTTATTTGAAGGTTCATGTCTTTCGTTGAAAATTCATTTTTTAAGCTGACAATCAATACCATTTTTGGTTAAGAAATCATGTGTTTTGTTAAAAGGTCGTCCTTATTTGCAGAAATTGATTAAAAGTTACATTTTTCGGTTGTATTATTAACTATAAATATGTTTTGGTTGTAAAGTCGTTGTGTTGTAAAAGCAACTATATTGTTATAAAATTAAAATCATAATTTTTGGGTGGAAATACTCTTTTTGTTTTTAAAATTAAACAATTTCGTTGAAAGTTCATGTCTTTTGTTTAAGGTTTGTCTTTTTTTGTAGATCATCAATTTTCTTGGTCGAAAATTCATCTGATTGGTTGAAAATTTAACAACTTTGTTTAAAATTAATTTTTTCTGGTAAAAATTATTTATCTTTATCTGAAAATGTAACTATTATATGATTGATTAAAAATTAATCGTATATATTGATTAAGTTGGAAAAATCGTTTTTTTATAGAACATTAATTATTTTGTTTAAAAATTCACCTTTTCCCTTGAAAATTTAACAATTTTGTTGAAACTTCGTTTTTTTCTTGTTCAATTCAATTTTTTAGCACAGTTTTTATCAGGAAATTGTACTATTCCATTTTTGGTTGAAACTTTATCCTTTACATTTTATTAGTTAGAACACCAATTATTTGATAGAAAATTAATTTATTTTGTTAAAAAGTAAACTTTTGGGTTGAAAGTTGATTTATTCTGTTAATTCGATTTTTTTCCTAAAATTAAAAAAACTGAAAACTCAACTGTTTTGTGAAAAAATTTTCTGTTTGGATGAGTTCAGCAGTTTTTAATAAAAAATATAAGCCTTTTTTTATGAAGATTCATAATTTTAAATGAAAATTCATCTCCATCGTTAAAAATTTAAGGATTTGGTTGAAACTTCTTTTTGTTTTGTTTTGTTTTTTTTTTAGTTGAAAATGAAACTGTTTCGTTACACCGTTTGATTTTTTAAATTGTCGATTCGTAAATAAGACTTTTGAGTTTGAATATATAAATAAAAATGTAAAAATTAATAATATAAAGCGACTTAAAGTAAACCAATTCAATTTATAATTGAAAAAGTTTCCAATTAAAAAAGAATTTGTAATTAATCCATTTTTATTGATCAAAATGAACTATTCCGTTTAAAAATAAATTTACACTGTTTGTAAAAAAATCATCTTTTTGGCTTTGAAATTCAACAATTTCAAAAAAATCCTTATTGACTGAAAAGTCAACTCTCGTGTAAAATTAATATCTTTTGGATGAGTTCAACAGTTTTTAATTCAAAATTAAAACTTTTTTTGCTGAAGATTTATCACTTTAGTTGAAAATGTAATTATTTTGTTGGAAATTTGTTATTCTCTTTTTTTTAGTTGAAAATTCAATTATTTTTATAGTAAGTTAATTTCTATTATCTCTAAATAACAATGCAAAAATATTAATCTGGAATAACTTAAAATAAAAACAATTAACTTTTATTTTAAAAAGCTTTTATTTAAAAAATTAATTTTATCGTTCTCTAAAATGTTAAAGTCATAACAATTTTAACATGGTAATTTCCTGTTTTAAAATAATTTAATTTAAAAAATTGTAAAATTAAAACGTGTTAAAAGTTTGTGTTTTATGCGTATGAATTATTGAGCGTTTAAATGAAATATTTCTGAATTTAAAAATTTTCAAACTTCAGTTTTAAAAGTTTAAAATTCAAAAGATTTCCACCTCAAAAAAATCATTTTCAGATTAAACATTGTTAATTTTCTAATTTCATCCTGAATTTTGAATTGGAACAGGAAATTTTTCAAAGCAATTGTATGTATTTCTGAAATGGATCAGAGATTTTTTGAAAAAAAAATATAATTTAGATCTGGGACAAGCCATTATAAACACCAATTAAAAACTATATAAATTTGAATAGAGTGGTTCGAAATAGAAAGCCTTGAATTGTTAAAATTGTAATGAGCTAAATTTTAAGTTTGAATGCTACAATTTTAATTTAGAATAATATTCAAAATTAATTTAAAACATTAAATTATTTGAAATAATTTGAAACACGATGTAGATTTTTGCAGATTTAAAAAAAAAGCTTTTGAGAATTGTAAAATATTCAAAAAGAATAACAAAAATTGTTGTGATTGCTAAGAAAATTGAAAATGATTTTTTAGTTTAAAAAATTAATTTAAGTGAGTATTTGAAAAGATTTTAAAAATTAAAAAAAAAAGGAATCAGGACGATTTTAAGGAAATTTTTTTATTATGCAGTTTTTTTCATTTTAGGGAAAAAATGGAATTAACACAATAGATCAATTTTCAACCCAAAAGTTTACTTTTCAACAAAATAAATTAATTTTCTATCAAATAATTGGTGTTTTAACTAATAAAATGTACAGGATAAATTTTCAACCAAAAATGGAATAGTACAATTTCCAGATAAAAACTGTGCTAAAAAATTGAATTGAACAAGAAAAAAAACGAATTTTCAACAAAATTGTTAAATTTTCAAGGAAAAAGGTTAATTTTTGACCAAGAAGATTAATGTTCTATAAAAAAAAAAACGATTTTCCAACTTAACCAATATATACGATTAATTTTTAATCAATCATATAATAGTTAAATTTTCAGATAAAAATAAATAATTTTGAACAGAAAAAATTACTTTTGAACAAAGTTGTTAATTTTTCAACCAATCAGATGAATTTTCGACCAAGAAAATTGATGATCTACAAAAAAAGACAAATCTTAAACAAAATACATGAATTTTTAAAGAAATTATTTAATTTTAAAGTAAAAAGACGAATTATCTACAAAAAATTGAATTTTTTAAGCAAAAAATATGATTCTTCAATGAAAGAGTCAAACTTTCAACCAAATAGTTAAATTTTCAACCATAATTAAAAAACCTTGTTAAAAAAACGTATTTTTTTACAAAGCAGTTCAACTCTTAGTGAAATAATCGACTTTCAAACCCAAGAAGATGTACAGTTGATATTTTAACCAAACAATTGCATTTTTGACCAAAAATGATACATTTTCAACCAAAAAGATTAAATTTCTACTAAACAAGGTCAATTTCCAACAAAACATGAACTTTCAACGAAATTGTTTAATTTTAAAAACAAAAAGAGTATTTCCACCAAAAAATTATGATTTTAATTTTTAACAAAATAGTTACATTTTCAACAAAATAATTAATTTTTCAATCAAATAATTGAGTTTTTATCCAAATGAGATGAATTCCAAAATCGCCAATTTCTTTAATTTCTTTCAAATGTGGATCAAGATATAAATAAGACTATCATAATATAACATATAACATTTTTAAAATCTTTTTAAATACTCACTTAAAATTAATTTTTCAAACTAAAAAATCATTTTCAATTTTCTTACCAAGCACAACAATTTTTGTTTTTCTTTTTAAATATTTTACAATTCTCAAAAGCTTTTTTTTTAATCTGCAAAAATCTACATCGTGTTTCAAATTATTTCAAATAATTTTAGGTTTCAAATTAATTTTGAATATTATTCTAAATTAAAATTGTAGCGTTCAAACTTAAAATTTAGCTCATTACAATTTTAACAATTCAAGGCTTCCTATTTCGAACCACTCTGTTAAAATTTAGGTAGTTTTTAATAGTTGTTCATAATGGCTTGTCCCAGATCTGAATTATATTTTTCTTCAAAAAATCTCTAATCTAATTCAGAAATACATACAATTGCTTTGAAAAATTTCCTGTTCCAAAGCAAAATTCAGGATGAAATTAGAAAATTAAAATTTTTTAATCTGAAAATGATTTTTTTGAGGTGGAAATCTTTTGAATTTTAAACTTTTAAAACTGAAGCTTGACAAATTTTCAATTCAGAAATATTTCATTTAAACGCTCAAACATTCATACATATAAAATACAAACTCTTAACACCTTTTAATTTTATAATTTTTTTAATTAAATTATTTTAAAATACGAAATTACCATTTTAAAATTTTTATGACTTTAACATTTTAGAGATTTCTTGTTAAAAAATACAAATTACGCTACTATTTTTAAGGTGCAAAATGATAATAATTCAAAAAAATTTCAGTTCGTAACATTAAAAATTGAACGATTAAATTAATTTTCTAACTAAAAACTTTTAAAAATAAAAGTTACATTGTTTTTATTGTAAGCTATTCCAGATTAACATTTTTGCATTGTTATTTAGATATAATAGAAATTAACTTACTATCAAACTAATTGAATTTTCAACTAAAAAAAAAAGAGAATAACAAATTTCCAACAAAATAATTACATTTTCAATTAAATTGATCAATCTCTAACAGAAAAAGTTTTAATTTTTAATTAAAAACTGTTGAACTCATCCAAAAAGATATTAATTTTACACAAGAGTTGAATTTTGAGTCAATAAGGATTTTTTTTTAATTGTTGAATTTTAAGGCCAAAAAGATGATTTTTTTACAAAACAGTTAAACTTATTTTTAACCGGAATAGTTCAACGACTTCGGGTTAAAAAATATAAACTTACGTTAAATGCTTTGGATTGAAGGATAAATAAATAAATTTTTTAATGTTAAAGACTGAATTATTTTGATCAATAAAAATGGATTAATTACAATTCTTTTATAATTGGAAACTTTTTAAATTATAAATTGCATTGGTTTATTTTAATTCACTTTATATTATTAATGTTTACATTTTTATTTATAAATCCAAACTCAAAAGTCTTATTTAGGAATTGACAATTTTAAAAATTGAACGGTGTAACAAAACAGTTTCATTTTCAACTGAAAAAAAACGAAGTTTCAACCAAATCCTTAAATTTTTAACGAAGGAGATGAATTTTTATTTAAAATTATAAATCTTCATAAAAAAGGCTTACATTTTTTATGAAAAACTGTTGAACTCATCCAAACAGAAAAATTTTTCACAAAACAGTTGAGTTTTCAGTTTTTTTAATTTTAGGAAAAAAATCGAATTAACAGAATAAATCAATTTTCAACCCAAAAGTTTACTTTTCAACAAAGTAAATTAATTTTCTATCAAATAATTGGCGTTTTAACTAATAAAATGTACAGGATAAAGTTTCAACCAGAAATGGAATAGTACAATATCCAGATAAAAACTGTGCTAAAAAATTGAATTGAACAAGAAAAAAGACGAATCAAAATTGTTAAATTTTCAAGGGAAAAGGTGAATTTTTGACCAAGAAGATTAATGTTCTATAAAAAAAAAAAACGATTTTCCAACTTAACCAATACATAAGATTAATTTTTAATTAATCATATAATAGTTACATTTTTAGATAAAGATAAATAATTTTTAACAGAAAAAATTAATTTTAAACAAAGTTGTTAAATTTTCAACCAATCAGATGAATTTTCGACCAAGAAAATTGATGATCTACAAAAAAAGACAAATCTTAAACAAAATACATGAATTTTTAAAGAAATTATTTAATTTAATGTAAAAAAGACGAATTATATATAAAAAATTGAATTTTTTAAGCGAAAAATATGAGTTTTCAATGAAAGAGTTAAACTTTCAACCAAATCGTTAAATTTTCAACCATAATTAAAAAACCTTGTTAAAAAAATGTATTTTTTTTACAAAGTAGTTCAACTCTTAGTAAAATAATCGACTTTCAAACCCGAGGAAGATGTACAGTTGATATTTTAACCAAACAATTGCATTTTTTACCAAAAAGGATACATTTTCAACCAAAAAGATTAAATTTCTACTAAACAAGGTCAATTTCCAACAAAACATGAACTTTCAACGAAATTGTTTAATTTTAAAAACAAAAAGAGTATTTCCACCAAAAAATTATGATTTTTATTTTTAACAATATAGTTGCATTTACAACAGAACGACTTTATAAACAAAACATATTTATAGTTGATAATTCAACCGAAAAATGTAATTTTTAATCAAAAAGAATAAATTTTCCATAAAACAATTTAATTTCTGCAAAGAAGGACGACCTTTTAACAAAACACATAATTTCTTTACCAAAAATGGTATTGATTGTCAGTTTCAAAAATCTATTTTCAACGAAGGAGATGAACCTTCAAATAAGAAAAAATAAAAAATTTAAAGAAGTAGTTGAACTTTTGATAGAAAAGAGGACTTTTTTACAAAATAGTTACATTTTTAACAAAATAATTAATTTTTCAATCAAATAATTCAGTTTTTATCCAAACGAGATGAATTCCTAAATCGCCAATTTCTT
>NC_046660.1:141997523-142000904 GCF_010883055.1 Belonocnema kinseyi
CATATATTTATATATATATATATATATATATATAATAGTGTTAATATTTATATAATTTATATTTTATACATGAAATAACATAACCTCAAAATATACGCATATCAGGAGGCGCGCGATCTATTCAAATCATGAGAAACGCCAGCATCGAAATCTGGAAATATTAAAATCTCCTGAATTTATTTCAAAGCAGTTAGCAGATAGATATATGAATAGAATCGCCGAAGTGCTCCGACCGGCAATCGTGCACCTTCGAGTTTTCAAATTCAGAAGAGGAGAAATGGGTTGCGCGCGCAACTCAGTCATTTACAGCGTCTCCTACTATATTCACACGGACGTAGCCCTGTCACAATATTGGACCACATCTCGTTTCAGATCTGGGATCACTGCTCTATGTTGGGCGATAAAATTGTATGGGGGTTTTCCTATTGTTTAATTAAATACTGCCTGGCCGGAGATGGCCCAGGACGGAAACGCTGTTACAAAAATGTCTACACTCACTTGTCATTCTTAGCGCCACACATATTGGAATAAACCGAGTTCGCCGGTAATACTCTTTTTACCCGCGAACAGCCCTCCAAGCTCGTCGTATTCTAATTTAACTCAGGCGCAAGGTAAGATTGTTCCTATTTGAGCGTAGCGGGTACCAGTGTTGTCGGCGGCTGGTAAGTCGATCAGCGGTTTAAGACGCTTCCTCTGTCTTCAAAATTAGCCCATGTATTACTCTGCCAAGCTTTTCACTCACAATTCTAAATTGCTTGATTTCATATGTCAACCACAGAATATAAATTCTTAAATACATAACTGAACGGAGAGCTTTTTTCGAGAAATGGTCTGGTTCTTGTTTTATTCTAATTAATTGAAAATTGATGCATTTTTGCGCCTGGGAAATAGCAAACCGCCACCATGAGTGTACTCATGGTGAATGGAGTACAGGGGCCTGTATCTCGCTATGAAACTGCAGGTGGTCTAGAGTGTTATTTTTTCGACGATACTTGAAACATCTTAAAATTTCGGGTCGAGCCCAGGATTGAGATTGAGTGCCTGTCATGCCTCACTCAACTTTCCTATTGTTAGAAATTACAGCCGGTTTAAGGAAATTAAAAATGATTAAATATTAAGGAATTTAATTTTAATATTCTGCTTTCGGTTCATTACGTAACGAGGAGACGATTAAAAAAAGATAGAAGGAAATCTATTAATACGTTCAATTTCTGGATGTACCTTTTTTCTCTCTTCTCCGATTGTACGATAAAAAATACTGAAAAGAAATATGCTGCCCCTAAAATTGGCAAAAGTTAAACTGGAAAAGTATGGAATCGCTTATCATTCGAAAAATTAGAATATTATTTACAGAAAGCAGAGAATCCTACTTTTTTGAGGCGGGGACCTAGTCATAGAATTATAATATTAAATGGCACAATGTGTATAGTTCATACTATGTTAAAATTTTATGAAAATTATAAATATATTTCCAATCGATGTACAAGATAGAGTGTTTGCGAAATAAATCCATGCTAATAAATTTTATTTTCAACTCTCCCTCACACATGGAGCACCCCAAATATGAGCCAGAAATAAAAACTACATTTTTAAGTTCATTGTTGTTAATTTTGAGCAAATATCCGTCGTATTTTTCATACAAATAATTACTAGTAGATAATTTGAATATTTCCCATTACTTTTAAAATAATTTTTACTTGTTTACAGAAATGTAAATTATTTAAACAACTATTTAATCCCAAAAAATGTAACAAATAATCGTATTGTCTGATTGAAATGTAATTATTTGTCATTGTTTGGAGTAGTACATTTTTCAAAAACATTGTATCGTCATTTAAACAATTATTTATTGTCTATTTTCCAAAATTTCCGAACACTGAGCTAAAGATATCTACTTTTTCTAAATTGGTATCCTATGCTACATTTTGTTGAATAATTGCAGAATTTTGATACATTTATTTTACTGTTTAATACATTTCTTTTTGTTTAAACAGTCTTCATTTGCTTAATCAGTTTGTTTACAATAAGTAAATAGTGTATTCATGGGCGGATTAAGACCTTTCGGGGCCCGGAGCTAAAATAACGTTGGGGCCCCTTTAAGGCGGCTGGACTTAACATTTTACTTTCATTTAAAATTAGTTCATGATAAAAAAATTCAAAAATTTAATTGAAAAAATTTTACTAAAATTTTTTTTAGGACTTTATTATTTTTGTTTATAAGCGGGTTATTTTACTGTATATTATATGTTTTTCTTGGGGAGAAGGGGGCCCCCACTAGCGTGGGGCCCGGTGCTTCAGCACCACCAAGCCCTCCCCATGATCCGGCACTGAGTGTATTACATGAATGCATAGTGGATACAAAGAATAGATGGACCACCTTTTAATTGTTTAAGCAAATATAACTTGTTTAAATTATTACTTTTTGAAAAATACTTTTGAAATCGTATTTTCTGAGTTAAACATATTATTCAATGATTTAGAGGAATAGTAAATTCTGCTAAAATCTTAATGTTATTGTTTATACAATTAATTATTGTTTTTTTTCTTCAAATTTCCATGAAATTAAGTATGGATTGTTTACATCAAGAAAACAACAACTTCAACAATAAGCAGAAAACAATACCAACCAAAATTTGCTTAGGATAACAATTTAGAAAAAGTGGACACCTCTGCCTCACTTTTTAGAAATTAAAAAAAAACAATAAATAATTGCTTAGATAATTACATAATGTTTTTAGAAAAATTTTCTACTCCAAACAATGACAAACAATTACATTTAAATTAGAAAATACGATTGTTTTTACATTTGCTTAATTTGCATGATCTTTTTCAGGATTTTTGTCGTGGGATCTGATACGAGAGAAGAAACGTATATCCATCATTTAGACGGGCCATATTTCTCACTTTCTTTCATTTTCTTCTGTCTTTCGATAAGGACCACACTAAATTATCCGTCAATAATGATCACCTCTTACAATCAACATCAGAGTGTTATTGGAGTGTTTTTTCGACGTTACTTGAAAGATCGTAAACCCAGAATCGAGCCCAGGATTTGGATTGAGTGTCTGTCATGCCTCACTTAACTTTCCTATTGTTAGAGATTACAGCTGATTGAGAGAAATTTAAAATGATAAATATATTCAGAAATTTAATTGCAATATTCTACATCATTTTCAAAACATAACGACGAGACGATTAAAAAAAGATAGAAAAAAATCAGTTACAGTCTGTCAAGTTAAAGCGTGGGTAACTTTTTTGGTAAAATATTTTATTTAAACGAGGTGTCGAGCAAAATGCTTTTCTGTTAGTATTTTGTCCAATCACCGCCGGAGTCGATGATGGCCTGGCACCTCGAAGGCATGCTTTCGACGAGTTTTTCCG
>NC_046660.1:142001004-142004574 GCF_010883055.1 Belonocnema kinseyi
AAATTACCATTTAAAATTTATGATGAGTATTAATAAAAATTATTGATTATTTAATAGAATTAAAAAAATTATATAATTAATTAATGACCATATTAACCGTTTTTCCTACTCTTTTTTGTCATTCTTTCGTAAATTATAGCAGGAAATTTATGAATGTAATTAAAATTTAATTGAGCGATGTATACGTTTCTTCTACCTTCTCAGATTCCACGACAAACATCCTGACAAAGATCATGCCCCATGATTTGGAAATTGTTAAATCGGAATAGTATGGAATTTTCCATGATTTTCAAAATAGTTTCCCATGGTTTAAACAAAATAAAATTATTTAAACAATTATTTAATCCCCAAAAATGTAAAAAACCAGCGTATTTTCTGATTTGAATGTTATTGTTTGTCATTGTTTGAAGTAGAAAATTTTTCTAAAAACATTATGTAATTATTTAAATAACACAGACACACAAAAAAAAGTCAAAGTCCACGGAGGCGATCTTTGGGGTTCTATGTTTTTTGGGTCGCTAATTCCGAATCGTTTGCCGGTTTTTTCAGATCAGATCGCTTTCAAGGTCATTTGAAGGTCAAATGAAGAAAATATTGCTGAAAAAATTCAGACATAGGTTTTTTAGCATCGAGTTTGATAGACCTTCATCAATTCACGTACAAGCTCATAATAAGATCAAAAAGTTAACAATCCCTCATAAACAATTACGATAGACATATTTTTTTGTATCAACTTGTGTTCATGTTTTCCGCTCATATCGTACTCTCTTACTATCAAATGATCGACGTAATGGTTTTTTTCGCTTTTTGCCTGTAGTTTTACACTCTTTTTTCAGTGACCAGCAATAATCAGCCATCATAGCGACATCCCATCTGCCTTGGCAGCGCTTTTCCATTTCTTTTGTCTTGATGGAAGCGCTTTCCTTGCTCTTCACTGTAACCGCCACAATTCTCTGGGAATCGATCCAGGTGATTATGCAGGAATTGCAATTCGTATGACATCAGACACCCCATTTTTCTAAAGTTCTTAATCATTTAGGTTACTATAACTTTATAATTTTCACTTCTTTTATTTCCTAAAAAGTTTTTCACAACTTCCTTAAAACTGAGCCATGCATCCCTTTGAATTTTCGTCATTGTCGTTGGAAATTTATCATCTTGTAAAAGTCTCCTTATTTCTGGACCGTCAAAAATCCCTTCTTTCAACTTGGCATCAGATTTATATTGAAACTTCTTTTACAAGTATTTAAAACATCGACTATTTGCATCTAAGGCTTTCACAAATTGCTTCATGGCTCCTAATTTAATATGTAATGGAGGAATCGATACTTTTTTTGGACCAACCAGGGCCGATTGAATGATATTTCTTTTTCCTATTTCAAGTGATTTCCTTTCAGCCCACTTATGATTCGTGTAATGTTTTTCGCGATCTCTACTATCCCAAAGGCAAAAGAAAGACGGATTATTTGTAAATCCAGACTGCCGTCCTAGCAACACACCTGAAACTTTCAAATCACCACATATAAGCCAATTATATGTTTTGTATTCAATGGCCTCTAGAAGTTTTTTAAGACTTGTGAAGGATTCTTTCATTGTCGTAGAGTGAGCGACAAGTATTGCGGCATATTGATTTGTGTTGTGAAGTATTACAGCTTTTAAGCTTCTTTTTGATGAGTCAATCAACAGTCTCCAATCATCATCTTTATAAGTATTTGGCTTAAGTTCTTCCGTCAGTCCTTTAACATTTGAACAGTACACTAATTCTTCTTCATCAAAGACTTTTTCTTCGAAATACTGCTTAAAACTCTCATTTCTTTTTTTATAAAACTTTACTTTTGTACCTTTTTCTAATAAATTTTTACTTTTTAAAACTGAAGCTAAATGTTTCGCAGCATCTTTAGATAGTCCCGAATCTCTTACGAGATCATTAAGTTCGGACTCTGTAAACTTTTCAGCAATTCAATTGCTTACTCCACCTTGTTTATAAACTTCATCAGAGCATCGTCATCGTCATCGTCATCGTCATCGTCATCGTCATCGTCATCGTCATCGTCATCGTCATCGTCATCGTCATCGTCATCGTCATCGTCATCGTCATCGTCATCATCATCATCATCATCATCATCATCATCATCATCATCATCATCATCATCATCATCATCATCATCATCATCATCATCATCATCATCATCATCATCATCATCATCATCATCATCATCATCATCATCATCATCATCATCATCATCATCATCATCTTTCGGGCACACATGTTTAGAAGATGAGGTTAAAGGTTTCTTTAAATTTTCCAAATTTTTATATATAAACCTGCTCGACAGGGATCCTGGTCCGATTGCAGGTGAGTCCGCCGTCCTGGAAGTGATAATCCTTTTACCTCTCCAGGGCTAAGTAAAAGGGCTTTTCGTCTTTGACGAGGACAATGTCAACTCGTCGACGAACACACTACGGCATCATCCTCACACCCTGTCGACCCCCTGTAAGGCAGTGCACTTCCACTGGCATCGATACCCCAAATAGCGTATGAGCGAATCATTCTGCACATCCCCGTACAGGGTAGTTGTCATCGTCACACTACTAGTCGAGGCAACAGGTGAAAAATAATCGATTACATACATCGAAACATCTTAACATCCGCACATCCACACATCCACACATCCATGCATCCGCAGATCCATACATGCACACACGCAAACATTCACTCATAACCGCAAATATTTGTGGACATTTATAAAAAATGTATTTTTACCATATTAGGGCAAAAAGAACCCACTTCTTTTTAAAGATATACCATTCTTATGTGTACAAAGATTTCTCTTTCAATAAATCTGCAGCAGCTAATATTGATAAGAAAGTACACTGCTTTACTTTCGAGAAATTAACAGCAGCTAATGTTGATAAAGATAAATTAATATTTCCAGTTTCTACGAAACATTTTTCTAAAAACATTATGTAATTACCTAAACAATTATTTATTGTTTATTTTTAAAATTTCTAAAAAGTGAGGCAGAGATCTCCACTTTTTTTAAATTGTTATCCTAAGCAAATTTTGGTTGGTATTCTTTTCTGGTTATTGTTGAAGTTGTTGTTTTCTCGGTGTAAACAATCCATACTTAATTTCATGGAAATTTAAAGACAAAACAATAATTAATTGTATAAACAATAACATTAAGATTTTAGCAGAATTTACTATTTCTCGAAATCACTTAATAATATGTTTAACTCAGAAAATACGATTTCAAAAGTATTTTTCGAAAAGTAATTATTTAAACTAGTTATATTTGCTTAAACAATTAAAAGGTGATCCATCTATTCTTTGTATACACTATAAATTCATGGCATACACTATTTAGTTATTGTAAGCAAACTGATTAAGCAAATGAAGACTGTTTAAACAAATAGAAATGTATTAAACATAAAAAGAAATGTATCAAAATTATGTAATCATTCGACAAAACGTACGAGGGTAGTTCAATAAGTCCTTAGAATGACCAACATATGGCGCGCGAATCGCTCCAAATCATCTGTTTTCAGTCAGCACCACTCCCGACTAGA
>NC_046660.1:142004674-142039074 GCF_010883055.1 Belonocnema kinseyi
TTTGGCGAGAAAAAAAATTCTCTTTCATCACGACAACGCCCGAGTTCACACATGCTTCGTTTCAATGGCTAAAATTGAAGAACTAAAACTCGAATTGGTCGAGCACCCACCGTATTCACCAGATTTAGCCCACAGTGACTTTTTCTTATTTCCAAATTTGAAAAAATGGCTCGGTGGACAGAGATTTCCAGACAACGAAGACGTCATTGCCTCTGTAAGTGCTTATTTTGAGGAACTTCCAAAAACGCACTTTTCTGAAGGATTAAAAAAACTTGAAAAGCGATTGACCAAGTGTATAGAGCTCCAAGGAGATTATGTTGAAAAATAAAAAAAAAATTTACCCAAAAAAAATTGTTTTTATACTTCATTCTAAGGACTTATTGAACTACCCTCGTAGCATAGTATAACAATTTTAAAAAGGTGGACACTTCTAGCTTAATGTTCAGAAATTTGGAAAATAGACAATAAATAATTGTTTAAATGATAATACAATGTTTTCTGAAAAATGTACTACTTCAAACAATGACAAATAATTACATTTCAATCAGACAATACGATTATTTGTTACATTTTTTAGGATTGAATAATTGTTTACATAATGTGCATTTCTTTATACAATCGGAAATTGTTTTAAAAGTAATGGGAAATATACAAACTGCCCACTAGTAATTATTTGTATGAAAAAGACGACGGATATTTGCTCAAAATTAACAATAATGAACGTAATAATTTATTTCCTTAATTTTTGGGTCATATTTGAGGCACTTCGGGGTTGAAGGAGGGTTTAAAATAAAATTAATAATTAAAGGAAAATTTATTAGTATGGATTTATTTCGCTAACACTCTATCTTGTAAATCGATTGGAAATATATTTATAATTCTCATAAAATTTTAACATAGTATAAACTGTACACATTGTCCCATCTAATATTATAATTCTATAACTAAGTCCCCACCTCCAAAAAGTAGGCTCCTCCGCTTTCTGTGAATGATATTTTAAATTTTCAAATTCAAAACAAAGAAATTGAACCACAAAATATGAATTTTGAAGCAAAAGATTTAATCAATTCTGACTAAAAGCACATTCATTGTGACGCAAGCAGTTGTATTTGAAACAATAAACATTCAAGAAAAAAGACAGAAAATTTATTATTGTCGATGTTTGCAGGGTTTAAATTGAAAATTGTCACTATGAAATGAAAATAATAAAATGACAAAAAGGAATGAATGAAATGAATAAGAAAATTAAAATAAAATAAATGAAAATTCCATACTTTTCGGATTCAACAGATTCTAATTATGGGCGCAGCATCTTTTTTTCAATATTTTTTGTTGTACAATCGGAAAAGATAGATAAAGGTATATCCAGAAATTGAACGGATTAACCGATTTTCTGCTATATTTTTAAATTATTTCTTCGTTATGTAATCAACCGAATGCAGAATATTAAATTCCTTAATATTTATTCATTTTTAATTTCTTTAAACCGGCTGTGATCTCTAACAACAGAAAAGTTGAGTGAGGCATGACAGGCACTCAATCTTAATCCTGAGCTCGACCCGAACATTTACGATGTTTTAAGTATCGTCGAAAAAATAATACTCTAGACCACCAGCAGTTTCATAGCGAGACACAAACCCCAGTACTTCGTTCACCATGAGTACACCCATGTTGGTGGTTTGCTACATCCAAGGCGCAAAAAATGCATCAATTTTCAATTAATTGTAATAAAACAAGAACCAGAACATTGGTCAAAAAAGCCCTCTGTTCAGTCCTGTATGTAGGCATTTATATTCTGTGGTTAAAATGTGAAATCAAACAACTTAGAATTGTAGGAGAAAAGATTGGCGAAGTAATGTATGGGCTAATTTTTGAACCTCAGAAAGCGCCTTAAACGCATGAGGGAAGGGGGGGGGGGGTGAACAAGTAGCCGCGAAAAGGAATCCCTGGGGTTTTCATGAATTGAGAATTACACGTTCCTTGATTTTATTTATTGATGAAAATTTATCTTGATTGAAATAATATTTGAAATACAAAATTATGACATTCAATCCACTAATGATTCATTAGTAATCCCCGAGGTGTGACTTAAAAAGTGACCTGGGTAAGTTTTCGTTGATTTGTATAATTTGGATTAGTGTTAACAAAAAAGTATTTCCTAAATGAATTATTTGCAATCTAGGTACTTGCTTGACAGTCATGTTGTTTTGGTTGTTTTATGACAGTAGCTAGTTGCTAGTTGACAGAAGGCTAATGGATTTTTCTTTTTTATAGCTTTGTGGTTAAATATAACTGAAAAAGTTACCGCTTGAAATCCTATTTTAGTTGCTATATCCATTTCACGTAAATGTTTAACTACACTCGTGTTCTCTTAGAAAACCGACATGAACACGCGTACCAGATAAACAGCGAGTGTCGTCAGCTAGAAAGTGACATCATTGAACTGAGCCTCAAATCTAGTCTATAACCTTACTTATTCGATTTTCGAATATTTAAATATATCTGCATTACGCATTTGAAACCTTCTTATTATATTTTGAATTAATTTGGTGCGTCTTTACACAAACATTTTTACTTTTTATTGTGTCAGATTTCTAACAAAATATAAAGAAACCTTTTCCAATAAGGCGAAATGCTTTTGTACATCATTGTTAGTACATGGTTGACCATAGCAGCGCTACTGTTTAAGCGCACACAGTCAATAGGAGGGAGGGGGGCGTATCTGGTACCAAATTTTAAAAAGGTAGGATTGAAACCTATTTCAATGCAATATAAAAAATAATGAAGTGAAATGTTCCTCTAGAATCAATCCGAAGGGCCTATGACAAAGCAACCGAACGCGTCCTCGGGTTGAGGATAGAGGGTCCCGGTACCAAGGGTTTCTGCTGAATATGGTGACAAAAATAAATAGGCAGTTGCGGAAAATTGTCCAGGAGTGGTACCGAAGGAATTAACCCCCAAGCGGATGTGAGAACACCGTGCGGAAAGCTGAATAGCACCTGGGTGAGGTGTCTAGAACGGTGACTCGGGGATACTGGGCGACCTCTCAAGGTACGCAGCCTTATCCTTGCATGCGGGGCTCTACAAGGATGGACGAAACCCTTTCCCTAGCTTCTCGTTGGAACAACATTGACAACACCAAAATTAGTTGTAGTAAGTGCGGTTCAAAACAACAGAACGCGCAGGGCTCCGGACAATGGGTCGGCCAACAATTACGACCACTCTAGAGCTGGGGGAGCCAATAAAAATGGATTCAATGCGATGGATCGGCGGAATCACGGGACCTTTAGGTGGACGGAGCAACTGAATCGCGACTTGCTAGAGTGCTGCGATACGAGTGTGGCCCCTGAACGGGGTTACATGGCATGGCTGCATGCTCTGTGGTGCGAAAACCCGGAGCTATCGCACATTTCGCAGCAACGTCTGCGAAACCATGCCGAACTACTCCGAAAAAGGGGCAATGTTAGCGGAACGCCTACTCTACCACAGCTAGAACAAGCCTGCAACAGAGAAAGAAAGGCGACACTAATACCAACCGCGGGCAGGCATCCAATAGAGAAAGAGCGATTCTTTATGACTCGGAGAAACATCAACACCAAGGTTTCTCTCAAGCCTAAAGATCTGGCTGAAATGGATAACGAGCTTCGTTGACATTTTTCCAAAGAATATGACCTCTGGGCTATCAATTATTGTTTGTATAATGCAGCGAGAGCTTTGACCGATGCGAACCGTAAAACAAAACCAACGTTTGATCATAAGACCAAAATACGAATGCATCAACTTGCCATAAAGATAGGCTGGGCAAGACAGTACGCGTTCTGCATTCAGTGTGTGATTGACTACATCAGATCTGGCAGGAATTTTACCGCCAAGGTTCGAAAGTTCCCGCACGAACTCCGGACCCGTTATCACACACTTAACAAGTCAAAGCTGCTGACCATCACGCAGCATATTATTGAGAGCATATGGATACTATCTGACGCTAAGAGAAGTTTAGAGCGGAGGGAGAGGTGACTCAGAGAAAATCAACAGTTTCTCTCTGACCCATCTCAATTCTTCCAAGACCCTCCAGTTACTGTCGACCACCCGCCCAAACCAGAGGAGGTAGAAGTACTTTGGAGAGAATGCCCATCCATCACTACGGAGGAGGTAGTATGAACGACTAGGCTCAAAGAAAGGCGTAGCGGGATGTCGGGAGAACCTGCTCATCGATAGATGTGTCTGCAAAGATGCAGCATTCTACCAGCGTGACCTATCGATGGCCTGGATTGATTATCGGAAAGCTTTCAATTCGACCACCCATAGACTAATCATCTGTCTTTTGGAAAGCTTAAAGGTTCATCCGCAAATGGTTAGGTGCATAGAGAGATTGATGTCGCTTTGGAAAACCAGATTTACTATCTCATCTGGAAAAAATCGTGTGACAACTAACAAGGTCACCTTTCAGAGAGGTGTCTTTCAGGGCGACACCATGAGCCCACGCCTATTATGCCTTACATTATTGCCACTATCTCTAGTAGTTCGCCATTCCGACGGATACTTGTACGGTAAATCTGCAAATCGAATGTACAAGGTGACTCATGTATTTTACATGGACGATCTTAAGAAGTATGCTAAAAACAAAGAGCAACTACATCTAGCTCTAGGGATTGTCGAACGATATACTAAGCCAATTGGAATGGAATTTGTGTTAGACAAATGCGCTAAGGTTCATTTGAAGTGAGAAAAACTTAATGGTATCCCTGAAAACCCTGAGCTCGTTGATAGAAGCGCTATACGACACCTTTGTGCTGGAGAGACTTATACATACCTGGGCGTGCTACAAAGCCGCATTCAGAAGGTGACATCTATAAAGGGTACTCTCCGAATCAAACACAAACGTCTCATCCGACAGATTTGGGCTTCCGAACTGTCGGCGAGGAACAAAGTATCTGCAACGAACGTGCTTGCCGTTCGAGCTCAGATTCCTTGATATCGGGACAAGAAAGGTTATGCACATGAACAAAAGCATGCATCTGAAGTCTTCCGTTCCGCGACTGTACATCTCACGCCGTCAAGGTCGTCGCGGAATATTGAGTCTTGAATGTCTTTACAACAGGGTTATTCTGGGTGCAGCACATAGAGTCGCAAATAGAAGAGACCCTCTTCTTAAAATGGTCAGGAATCACGAAGAAGTGGGCAAAATACTATGCTACGATATTTCATACGAAAAAGGTCGAGACTTGGCGTACAACACTTTTGCAGATATGCGAAATCCCAAAGATCTGTATGAGGCCTACTAACATGCGTTACATGACAAATAGAGACAACGATACAATGATAAAAGAAAGAAAATTTCGGCCAGCTCCTATTATTCATTTCGACGTAACGATTATAGTCCAGAGCGTACAAAATCACCTAATCCGTACAAGAGACGAATAGGCGGGATTCAAACATAACGCAAAACAGAGAAAATGAATATTGCGAAAAACCCCTCTTAAAATATTCCAACTCGTCCACTTTCATACTCGTTTTACACTCCTACGCATCTATTTCAGAACCCTCGATATACACCTGCATGCCCGTATCAAAATCTATTTCCCCCAGGCAATAGTTATACCTATGCACTACCATATCTTCCCCCTCCAACGTATCTTCAAGATACTACATACTATCCAATATATAATATCGGGCAGACTCAAAAATCTTCCAACTTATCTAGACTCAGTGGTAGATTAGTAGAATAATAGAACAGATTTGACCAATCAGGTTTCTGGACAAGCTTTAGCAGTCACCTTACTGGTCAAAACTGTTCCACTATTCTACTTATATACCTTCATGAGACTGTGCCCTCATTTCACCAAAGCCTTGTTTAAAGTACAAGAAGATCCGCCATATCGACATAATAGCGAGTCCGAAACTCAGAAAGCGTCTAAAGACAGTGCAGTTTCTGAATGACCATTGCGGGTCCTTAAAGCCGGAAGGAACTGTAAGTATTCAAAAACCCATTTACTAGTAAATTTAGGATTGGCTGTAAATTCAAAAAATTTCGAGCTCTGAAAAGTATAGTACGATAATCGTAGGAGACGATACTATACAAGATTTCCTGTATCCACGTGGTAGAAGAAACTTTTTCTTTTTTAGTTGATGATCATAGATCGTCCCTACGTAAAAAAAGAACAAGTACAGATGTCGTTGGGACACAACAAACTCCGTGTTATATATGGGCCTATAAGACCTATACAATTTCTCTTCCAAATATATAGAAGTTAAAAGAAACCTAAGAGGTGAAATCAAACCCTTTAAACGCATTTAATCGCATGCATCAAACTGGCACTCCAATATGAGCAAAATGATCGTGGACAGGATTTTTATGCCCGGTTTAACTTCATCCCTCTGACGAAAAAAGGTAGAAGGGGTGGATCATCCTAATCGGGAAAATTCATTGGCGCAAACACAATTCTTACTCGTAAATGAATTAAAGACAAGGGAGTACTATTAAAAATGGTGTTCATATTTTATTTGTAGGAGTTTCACCAGGCGTGAGAAAATAAATTCGCGGCATTTGAAGATTGAAAGATGTTAGTCCTGGCGGACCGAAGGAACCGAAAGGAGCCTCTACAAAGTACCCGTAAAGACCCCATTGGGTTCCGATTCGATTCATTTTTAAAAAACTAAAGAAAAACAGCAAGATCAACTTTTAAACTGTTGAAATTCGGATTCTACGTTAAATTTTCTATTAGAAACCCACAAAGTAATCGCAATACCTTTTTTCAGCGTTAAAAAATTTAAAAAATGTTATTAACTTCTGCTGAAGGTGACTTCAAGTGCATCCATAATAGCTCAAGTAGTATGTAGCGCGCAAAGTTTAAAATTAAAATTCTTTCTCACTTGCATCGCAGCTCGTTATTTAAGGCCCAGGGGCGCCTGGTTAGCATAAAAGTACCATAAAAATCATAAACATTAGATACCTAAGAGTTACTAGACGGATTAACTCGGTAAAAGTTTCTAAAATTATCTTAAGTCTAAGTCGTTCTTATCGTCCATAAATGTAAATAAGGAAATTGTAATGGCTGAAATTTTTTCTGGTAATAAACGCCTTATGGAAACGTCCTTCTTTGAAATATAATATAAAGAGTAACATTTTTCCGGTTCGCATTACATTTTTAGAAATATAAAAATTGTTCAGGACTGAAAAATTTCAGGTGCGCTGTAGTATTAAAATTAAACATATTGTAATTCGTGAAACAAATGAATGTTAAAATCATACAATACAGTATCGATGTTTAGACTTTCAATGCATACAATATTCTGGAATGAAATTCGAAATAAACATGATGTAAAAGAAAAAATTGAGATTTTAAGTATCTGATGCTAAGAAGATAGTTGCGTGCATTAATAGTTGCGATAGTTGCGTGTTTATACATACGGACAATACAAATTTTCTTACAGCACCACAATCAACTCAACTGAAAATTAAACTAACATTAAATCTCGAAATTGCGACGATTTACATGAGTGCTTAGAACAAGTGCAGATAACAATATGCTTAATAAAACGAAACTTGAAAATTGCAATGGAAATTTGAAAATTGAAATGAGACTTGAAATTAGAAATTGTACTTGGAAATTGAAATGGAAATTTGCAATGGACAAAATTAATTGAAAAATACACGAAAAACGATTCATGACTCGCGGTATACATATAAATTTGTGAAAATAGGTGTCATTTTTTCTTAAAATTTGACAAAATATTGATTTTGAGAACAGAATATCGAATGTAATATACAATATGGACAATAAAATTCGCATGTTTTTGTAGTATGAAATGCCAAATGACCTTTTTCTTCAACATATAATTTTGAGCCTCTTTTTTATTGTTTAGAGATTTAAAATTATTATAAAGATCTTCAAATTGAAATTATTTTAAGTTTTAAAAGTTCTGGAATATCGATCTTATGTATCAAATTCAGATGCTCTTTTTTGAAGAGATCTTTGATTGAATTTAAAATTATGAATTGAAATCTGATCTTTCTCGAACTGAAATTCGAGGGAATGAATTTTCTGAAAAGTGTTATGTAGAAATATTTTTATCATTAAAATTTGAATTTCGAAAATATATTAATTAGTCTTTTGGAACGCTTTTTTGGCTTGAACTCTTCCAGAATAGAAAAATCATAAAATATTCTAAAATTGTAACAAAACTATGATGGAACACAAATGTAATTAACCTGACTATAGAAGCTTATAATAAAATGTGATTTGAAATTTAGATTTTTCTCAAATTATTTTCGAATGAATAAAATTTCTAAAAGATGTTATCTGATTAATCATGAAATTATGTTTATCATCATCGAAATGGAATTTTGTGTTTGAAACATATTTTGGAAGGCCATTCTCGATTCAACTTCTCTAGAATCGGCGGCTCATGAAATATAAAATTGTGAGAAAATAAAAAATGGAATTCTTTCCGTGGATCACAGTTTTGTGAAACGCCTAGTGATGATCTAAAAGCAGTTGGTTTCCTGCAGGACACTAGTTTGTCCTAACAGGCGGAGTTGATTTGAGCATAGAAGTTTATAAGAAAATCCGCCAATTATTATGTTCATAGCTGCTGGTTTATGAAAAACCAGAGAAGCTGTAATTATAATCTTTGAGTTTGGAAAATTTTGGTTAAATACTATGAAAGGCATCTCACTTGAAATTTCCTTGAAACGAGAAATATCAGGTTCGAATTAACATAATTTGTCCGAAGTTTGTAAGAATTTCCGAATAAATGCTCTGAAAGGCATTTTTATGCCAGACGCGAATTCATTTAATGTTCAATATTAATGGACTAATTATCTAGTATCGAATTGAAATATTAAAATGAAATAAAATCTTGTGACTGAGTGAAAGCTGACTGTAGAGATTGTAGAAATTTAATTTGACTTTGAATTTATCAACATATTCCAGAAATCATTGTGTCTTTTTAATATCAAGTGTAAATCAAGTAATAATAATGTCGTTTCGTTAGTAATGGAAAATTGAATTAAAAGAGTTTCAAAATTAGTAAACTGACGTTTCATACTTTCTCGTTGCTTTGTCATAAACCGTATGCGATGAGTTAGTCATAATAAGATTGTAAATTTAACCTCAATTTCTATTTGCACTGAACAAATATAACATAATGTGACCGAAGAATATAGAAACAAGGAAATGGAAATATCATAATACATTATTAGCAACTCGACTTACTACTTTGACGACTGATTTATTGTATAAAAAATCTTCTCTGCTGGAAATGAATGTAAAAGAATAAAACTTCCATTTTCTGATGGTGAAAGATTGGAACTAGAACCACTGCTTGGAATTAATTGTATGGGATGTTGAAACTGCGTACTGAAACACATTGTAGAAGGCTAGAACTTCCTTTGCTGGAACGAAAAATACGAAAGGCTGAAACTTCCTACTGGAACGGATTGTGGAAGGCTAGAACTTCCCTTGCTGGAATGAATTGTACGGAAGGCTGAAACTTCCTGGTTCTGAGTCCTTGATTGTGGAATATTGGAACTGTCTCTCTCTGGATACCGCATGTCAAAGATTGGAAATCCTCCTCCTTGTCGGTGCTGGCTTGCTTTTGTGGAATTTGTGGAAAGCCCTTGAGTTTTGAAATCAATCGCGGTTTTAAGTTTTAAAATATTTGAATGTACTTTAAATATACCTTTATGGAATTGGTATTTGTAAGTTCTTTTATAAACGTTACTAGTCACTAAGTCACTGAAAATGTTATTAATTTCACAATTACTAGTTTTAAAATCACTTGCAGTCACTAAGTTCGAAAATACTAGTTTTGAAATCACTATAGCACACTAATTAAAACTTGTTATTCCACAAAAGCAATATTTTATACTTACGATTGACGGAATTGTATCGAAAGCGCGCTCGAGATGTAAAATATCCGCGAACCGAAGGACCAAAGTGTTAGGTTCCAATTCTAATTTTTGAATATAATAAGAAAATCGGCACAATTTTAAAATGAAAAATGTCAAAATATAAAAATTTTATTTGACAAGTGGACGGTATTTATATGATTTGGAATGGAGGACTATTCACACTAAAAGTTTACATTATATGCGGTTGTGCTGGCTCGATGCAACGAGCTGCGTCGGTCAGCTGTGATCAAGATGTTCTCTTGAAGAGAGGTAATGAAAATCTGACTATACAATGAAACGGACCCAGGGGCGCCTGGTGGTCCTAAGAGTACCATAAAAAATCATAAACATTAGATACATAAGAGTTACTAGACGGATTAACTCGGTAAAAAATTCTAAAATCATCTGAAGTCTAAGTTGGTCTTGTCGTAAATAAATGTGAGTAAGGAAATTGTAATGGTTGAAATTTTTTCTGGAAATAAAAACCTTATTGGAAAAGTCCTTCTTTCAAATATAATATAAAGAGTAAAAGTTTTCCCGTTCGTATTACATTTTTAGAAATATAAATATTGTCCAGGATTGAACAAAAGATATGTGCGGGAAAAAAGAATTTTTTGTGGGAAGAGATTTGATAAAAAATAACAACTGGCGATTGCCCATAGTTACGATTGGCTTTATCGGTTATTCAGGAGAGATAGAATATTGTAAACAAGGTAAATTATATAGCAAATGATTAAACCAACTTAAGGGTATTAGATCATTCAACCGATACTCCAAGCGATAATTCATAAGCGTAATTAATTAATATACTGACAAAGGTAAAATTAACTTGAAACCCCTGAAAACCGAAAATTAATGAAGCGAAAGCTATAAAATCCGAGAGGGTTGATTAGACCTGTAAATTAAAATTCTACACGAGGCCAATGTGGCTTAAGCAATTGCCGCGAAAGCATGTTGAAAGAAAGCAAGAATTTTACAAAGCACACTTTATAGTGAATTATGGTCGAAAGAAAAGTAGTATAAGGTAATCAAGGCCAATTTTACAACATACGAACTCATATTAAACAGAGAGCAAGATAATCATTCGAGAGAAACTTGCAGACTAGAGGTGTTTCCCGTGCTCCATACATTACTTTAAAGAAGGAAATCGTAGCAAAATGAATTTATACTTGAACACGAGGATTCACGAGAATCGCAAGTTTTACCACCATTACGAAGCGGACCATACTTCAATAGCCAAGAAGTTCCCAGCGATAGGAGCAGAGCGTGTCATGCACATGCTGAGTACCTAGAACACAAAATATCTGGGAGTCTCATGCACGCGGGAACGACGCAATTTTAAAAACATAACGCGGCCCTGAGATTGCTTAATTACCGTCTTCGCCACTCTTACGTGTTGGCCGCGACTCTGTCCTGCCTAAAGCTCCGGGGGAGAGAGAGTCAATTCTTCTAAAAACGAAGTGGCAAATTTTCTGCAATTACCATTTTCAGACTGTAGTTTCCATTTTACACTGAAGGCCTGAAATCATTTTCCAAGACTTCGAGAAACGAACTATATTATTCAATTGCCCTTACGATCGGTGCTTTCGGAGGTATGGATACAGAAAGTTGTCACCTTTAGGTCGCTTCGTGTCCTCAAGACACACGAGGGTTTCGCAGGCCGGTCTTTGTGATTTCATTGTGCCCTGTGATCAACCATCTTACGGTCGTGGGATGTGGCCATAAGTTTCATTTACCGCGTTTCTACTAGAAGTCGGTGTTATTTTTAGATGACGGTTGCTCACAGTGGAACCCTGCAGTTGTTTTTAAACTTTTTTTAAAAATTATATATTACAACTGGCTTTTTGTTAACTTTTTTAATTTTATTTAAAACTAATTTAATATACAGTGTACTGGGACTCGCAAATGAATCTAGAAATTTCCCCAAGGGCGCCAAGTAGTTTTCTCATAAAACTACTAAAAGTTTAATTTATTATATTTCATCACAAGATTCAATAAAATTGTTGCTCGTCACTTCCAGCAGAGTGATAGGGTAAGTAGAAATACAAAAAGAGGGCCGGTTAAAACATAAGAAAATGACACCATGTTTAAACTAATGTATGTATAAATAGTAAGTAGTGTAAGCAAGTTTGATGACCTAACCTTCCAATTTTTGACAGGTGGAGTGTCTTCTGCCTTCTAGGTTATGTTTATTTAAGGTTAATCTTCAGTTAGTTGATAAAATTTATTAAAAATTTATCAGAGAGTTTTATTGAATATATATATTTTTGATTATTTGGATTTTTTATTGCATTTGAGCACATGGGATTGAAGTGAGGAAAGAGAAATTGACCAATTTTACTAGAGCTTTCTTAAATACTAGACGCAGAACTCTTGTATTGCAGGTTAGTACTGTAACTATTCGCCGATAAACAATCTATTCAATTCGTTACTCCAACCTCATTTTGATGTGACATCGACGAGTGTTTGTACATAAAGAAGTTTCTTTCGTATAATATCCCCTTCGTTTCCATTTTTAATGTGTGTAGTTGTCCTCAAGTGCAGCTTTAAACTTCGAAGAGATACAATAATTAAAAAAAGCTTTTTCCCAATTAGCTAAATTATTTAAAATTTTCATAAATTTCGTAGAATGTTCAGGAGTTTCGTACAATTCTCTTGAATTTAGTAGAATTTTCCTGATATCTAAAGGATTCTTCCGAATTCAGCAGTATTTTCTTGAAATCTGCAAAATGGTCTTGAATTCTGTAGAATTCGCTTGAATTCAGTAGAATTCTCTTAAAATAAGTAAAAATCTCTTAAATTCAGTAGAATTCTCTTAAATTTAGTAGGATTCTTTTGAATTCAGTAGAATTTCAGTATAAACCTTTTGAATTCTGTAGAATTCTCTACAATCATGTAGATATCTTATAGAAATCTCCGCAATCGTATTTAACAGTCCCAAAAAACCACCCCTTGTATATTTAACAAAGCCCATTTTAGCTACATTCTACTAAAACTACCAAAAATATTTGAAAATGAAAATATTTACTCTTGAACTCTCATTTACATTTTCATCTCCAGACAAATATTCAGGGACCATTAAAAGCAATCCCTAGTGCATTCAATACACCCCATTCCAGCTACCTTCAACTAAAACGGACAAAAATTTTTCCAATTAAAAATAAGTACCCCTCACAACTTCCAAAGATTCTACTGGATATCTTCATCCCAACAATAATACTAAACAAACCCAAAAAGCACACCTAGTTGAGTGCAGCTGAGACGGGTAAAATTTTAAATTTTTGGCTATTTCAGTCGAAGTCAGCTGTGAATGGGGTTTTTTAAATGTAGTAGGGATTCCTTTTTGGGGTTGCAGAGTATACAGTGGGGATGAAGATATGTACTAGAGTATAGGGACGGTATTTCAGGGGATTTTATTTTTAATTTAAAATTTTGTTGGCTGTTTTATTTTAAACAGCCGAGATGAAGTTTGTTTCATGTGTTAGCTGTGATCCTTTGGTTTTTTTAAAAATATTAATGAACGATTGGGGAAATCTGCTGGATTCTTTGCAAGGTATCTGTAGTGAGTATTTTTAATTTTAAATTTGTTGACAGTTTGAGTAGAAAGCAGCTGAGAAAGAGTTTGTTAAATGTACTAGAGTTTTTTTTAAACGGGTTTGCTGAATATTACAGTGAGTACAGACGAAGTAAAGGGAATTCCACAGATTTTATGAGAGTTCTGCTAAACTCAAGGAAATTGTATGTGATTCAATATAACTCAACTTAATTCACAAACATTTCAAAGAATTTTAGGAAATTTTAGAGAATTCTACTGAATTAAAAAAAAATTTATACTGAATAAAAGAGAATTGTACTACATTCAAGAGATTTTTACTAAGTTTAAGAGAATTATACTAAATTTAAGAGAATACTATTGAATTCAAGACAGATCTTAAGGGAATATTGGCGTGTTCAATCGTACTTAATCGAATTCAAGAGGATCTTGCTGATTTCAAGAGGTTTCTACTGCATTCAGGAGAATTCTTCTGTTCTCAAGAGAATTCTACAGAACTCAAGAGGATTTTTGAAGTTTCAGCCACACATAGTAAGATGCATAGAGATATTGATGCCTTTTTGGAAAACTATATTTGCTATCTTATCTGTAAAATATCCGTTGACAACGAACAGCGTAGCCATCCATAGGGACATCATTTAGAGCAACAAGATTAACTCTTTGCTTTTTTGCACAACACATCTGCAAATAGCGCTCGCACTACGCAATTCTCCTAGGTACATCTGCGGTGACACTAATCACTGCGAGCATAAGGTCACTCAATAATTTTATATGGAAGACCTGAAAATCTATGCTTCTAGTCCAAAGCAACTTTAGAGTGCTTTAAATTCAGTCGCGGGGTACACAGAGAGTTTGGTATGGACTTGGGATTACAAAAGTGTGTTAAGATTATTCTGAAGCAAGGACGGACCATTGGCATTTCCGGTCACCCTGAGTTTGTGCCTATAAACGTTTTTAACGCGGTAAGGACCAAACTTCCGCTTTTCCAAGACTTTTTTCAGCAACGTTTTTGGCTACCGAATCGATTATTAAAAAACGTCAAAATCATTAATTATAATATAAAATTTCCTTAATTTTCGAAATGCGTCATTATAATTCGAACAAAATGTTGAACTGACAACATTACATTTGTTCATTAAAAAAATATGAACTTTTATTGCATTAAATATTTATTTGATTATTTTCGTTTCGAATTTGTGAAGATATTCCCTTAAAAAGTGAAATTATTGCGCCCATGGACCCCAAGTTTAAAATTGAATTTGTTAGTTTTCCGAAAATCGAGATGACGATGTTTAATGTGGCGGCTTAACGGCATACATTTTTTTTTGCTACACTTAACTTTCCGTATTGGAGCAATTTTTCAAATAAAATCCTATACATGCATGTATATAGGGGGTCTTGGCGTCACTGAGGACAAATCCGTGATCAGATTTTCAATGCTAAATATGTTGGATCCCATATGGCTACCAAAAGTTACTAAGACAATCCCATTTTAAAACAAATTCGCACATTGGGGTTTTTGGGGCCGTTGATGATGAATTCGTGAACAGATTTTCGAAATTCAAGATGGCGGATCGAACACCGCTGTAAAAAATGATAAAGAATGGTCATCAATTTGATTTGCATTGTTCAAGTGTCTTTTCACTGTCGATGTTATCGCCGTTGCCCAACTCTTGTCAAGTGGAGGTGAACAGTAATCTTCTTGTTTTATTTCTTTTCAAACGTAGTGTCATCTTTTTAGGAATAAGAGTTTGGACCCTTTACCACAGTAAATGCCACAGTCGAATAAGTATTCTTCAGGATTGCATATTGCCTAGATTCACTGCTCGGAATTCACTATTCATTTGTTTCAAACTATGAGCCGACTCGTAAGAAAGTAGCTACACTCGCTTAATGCTTCCAAAGTGGCTCTACGAGGTACCTATTAGGTACTACTTTCTTACGAATGGCACAAATTTTAAAATGCTGTTATAAGAGGTTCTATTAGGATTTCTAATGGAAAATCTGGATTAAATCAACCAAAGTTTAAACTCAAAATAATGGTTTCAAGGTGGCTTTAGGAAGCACCTATTAAGTTCTGCTTTTTTACGAATGGTACACGTAAAAAATTGCTTCTCTAAGAGATTTTGTTAGGAATTTTCGTGGGAACTTGGATTTGAATTCATCGGATATTAAAACTCAAAACAATGCTTTCAAAGTGGTTCTACGAGGCACCTATTTGGTACTACCTTCTCACAAATGGGAACCCTAGTAAAAATGTTTTTTAGATTATCAATAGAAACTGTTCAAAAACATACAGGATGCAGATAGGTTTCCATATGGTCTGAAGTGCTTCTTAAGATCCTTTTTATTTGTATTCGGTTTTTAATCGCATGTATTCGGGACCTAAACGGCTACTGGGACTTAAATTACCTTTAAAAAAGTTCTAATAAACTCTGTTATGCACTGATATGCTTTCAAAACACGACTGGGAATATTACGAAGTACAAAATGCTTCTCTATGTAGTTCTATCAGGCTTTTAATGATGAAGTGAATTTTCATTTATCCAACTAAAATTCAAAATAAATCTTTCAAGGTGGATTCACAAGACACGTATTAGATTCTGTTTTATCGCGAATGGCGCATGCACAAAATATCTTCTCCAAGAGTTTTTATTACGAATTTGACTGGCAAATCGGAACTAAATAATTCAGGTTCTACAAATGCTGCTTATGCAATAAATCCTTCAAGGTAGTTCTATTAGCTATCGATTAAGTTGTATTTATTCAAAAGTTGCACAAGTACAAAATTGCTTTTCTGATGGACTCTATTGAGATTGTTAGTGAATAATTGGAATTAAATTAATTGCATTAAAATTTTAAGTTCCTGTATAAAAAATAATGGTGGTTTTTATATAGCAGTAAATGTTATTTTTTTCTTAACGTTATTAAAATGTTTTTCAATTGCACTGCTGTTTATTTTTTATACATTTTAGATAGTTTTCGAATGGTGAAAGTCTGCAAATGAGTTATTGAGCCATGTGTGAAATATTTGACATTCAATTATTTGTTTGATATATTTTAAATTGTTGTTTTGGAAAAGTTATTCCATCCTACCCTACATTCAAGGTGTCACAGAACAAATAGGAAAAATTCTCAACAAACACAACATCCAAACAATATTTAAAACACCTGCGAAAATAGGACAACTAATAAATAACGCTGAAGAGAAAAAGGCACTCCTCAGTGATCCTGAAGTATATAAAATCCCTTATTCTTGTGGCAAAGTCTATATTGAAAAAACTGGGATAACGGTGAGCCAACGTATAAAGGAACATGAAAGTAAAGTCAGGCTAAAACATTTCACGCAATCAGCAATAGCTGAACATCATATCGAAACAGGACATAACATTTTATTTGATGAAACAACAGTAATTGCAAAAACACACAAAATCTTTCCAAGAAAACATAGAGAAGCAATCAAAATATTAAAACACTCTAATAACATCAATAGGGACAATGGATATAATACCATTCCGATTTCGCCTTCTGTCATCCCAGATTGAGCAGAATGACTTAATTTACCAATCAGGTCGATCAGTCCCCATAGTGGTGCGCTCTGGCCAATCCCAGGCATCGTAGAGAATATACATACGAGCAACATAACCTGATATCTCAATTTCAGGTCAGCCCTGAATAAGTGAACTGCAATGTTCACGAAACATCGGCAAGATTCGTAGTATTGAAATGATTGAAACCCGAAATATCTCTTTTTATCTAAATAAATCATCGTAAAAGCATTAAATGTATTCTAAATCTCAATGGTTGACTCCTTTGCTAAGTACGCTTGAAACCCGACAAGCCGGAATAATATGGATTAAATATGTTCAAGTTGAGTCCTTCTCGCTTCAACTGAAAGATTTGAGCCAAAATCAGAAAATTGCAAAAAATTCACCTCTGAAAAACTTAAATCCATTTTTGGATTCTACTGGTCTTTTGCGATTAGGAGGAAGGTTACGATACGCTCCTATTAATTTTGATGTGAAGCATCCCATAATTTTACCATCGCATCACCTGATTGAAATTATAGCTGTATATTCTCACATTATATCCCTACACGGTGGTCTACAATGAACCTTGCATACGCTCAGACAGCGTTTCTCGATCTTAAGAGCCCGTCCTCTGTTTAGAGACCTAATCAAGCAACTTATGGGGAATTTACCGGATTTGAGAGTAACTCCTAATCGCCCTTTCACACATAGAGGGGTACATTATGTAGGCCCTTTTAATGTATGCTTTGCTCCGAGAAGTGGTAACAAAAGTTATAAAGCTTCCGCAGAACTTTCGTTTGCTTCTGCACGCGTAGAGTACATTTAGAGCTCCTGTCTGACTATTCATCTGTTGCCTTTCTTGCCGCCTTCCTGCGATGCTCTTCCACGTGAGGAAGACCTTCTCACTTGTATAGTGATAATGGCACGACATTTTATGCGGCCGATAAAGCATTAAGAAGTTTCATTTTGAAACTCAGACTCGATACAAATTTAAATAACGAATGCGCTACCAAAGGCACCTCATGGCATTCCATACCTCCATCTGCACCTCATTGTAGGGGTTTATGGGAAGCCTGTGCTAAAAGTTTTAAACAACATCTGAAGCGAATTTTTGTTGCTCAAACCCTGCGTTAGGAGAGTTTTCTACTCTCCTACTGCGATTCCAAATGTGCCTAAATTCCCGCCCTATTGCTCCACTTTCCAATGATCCTTAGGACTTGGCTTATCTCTCACCTGGACATTTTTTATTTGGGGCTCCTTTGACCACTATTCAAACCAACCGTGGAATTTACTGCAGAGAACCAATTGACACGTTGGCAATTAGTACAAACGAATTCTGGAATTTACTGGAGAATATGGGGTATTGGTTACATTAAATTGTTGAAAAAACGTTACAAGTGGGTCAATAAGACTCTAAATCTCATTATCGGAGATATTGGTCTTATCAAACATGATTCACTACCACCATGTCGATGGTTATTGGGTAGGGTTATTAAATGTTATAAGGAAAAGGACGATATATTTGAGGAAACTGTAAAATAAGCAATTCTTTTTTAAAATTAATTTGCCCTGCTAATTTAATAATAGATCATGGCAGGTGGAAAATACCTATAGCAAATTATTTTAGTTCTCATTAATTTCGATGTCTTTTTTTTTTAATTTTGTCTAGCTTATACGGTGGCGGCTTTGATTTGATACCAGATAAAAATTAAACCTCAATGTCCGTCGAGCTGTTATTACACTGGAGGCGGTCGTTATGTTTACGATAAACTTCGAAATTTGTAATTTAATAATTTTACACTGTGAGTTTATCGGTGTGCCGAATAGGTGTATGATACAACAGCGAATTAAGAAAATATAGTATCCGAGGATACGTGAAACGTGACGGATCGTTCACTATTCGCTTCTAAGAATTTTAAAGGATGATCTGAATTGGGTTGGAAACTTAAGTGTCTTTCGTGATGGAGTGAATGTTGATTATGATTAAGGGGGTTTTAATCTACTGGACTCAAACTTCTATTAATAAATTTATAGTAGTTGAAAATACTGAATTTTTATTGATTTTGTATGAACCCAGCGAACTCTAGTTTAAAGATGTAGTTTGATAGTGCTCTCCTGATTTTCTAGATTGAAATTTGAAATTGGGAACAGCGTGTCGTTTGACTTTTGTTGCAACAAAATGGGACTTGTACGACTTGCTAAAATTAAAGTGCTAATGGAAAGTCATCCAGTTGAATCCGGAATTTATCCGGCTGAGAACAAGAAATCCAAAACAAGTCCGAATCAATCTGAAATTAGCCTGGGAGGGTAGTTTATTATCTACCACAATTAAAGTACTAAGGGGAAGAAGTTCGGTGAATTTTGGAATTTGTTTCGATAAAAACACAGAATGCGGAATGAGTGTGAATCAACACGAAATTAGTATGCAAGCAAATTTTATTATCTTCTAGATTAAAAGTGCAATTAGGCATTGAAAAGTCGCTCTGGTTCAATTTGGAATTTGGTCGCCTAAAACACGGCTTTCAAAATCCTGTTAAATAAAATAAGAATTCTATTATCAAATTTCGACCATAACAAACAAACAAAAACAAAAAATCCTATTGTAATCTGAAAAAAAAACAAAAAAACAAATAAAATTTTCGGACAAAAATAAAAAAAAGAGGAAAGAAAAATGAGAAGGAAGCCAACCACATCCCCTTCTTTCTCTTTTTCTTTCTTTCGTCTTTTTTATTTCTATTATCATCAAATAACAATAAAACAAAATAAAAAACATAAATAAATTTGCATTACCAACGTTAAGGCTTATTAAGGCAAGAAAAATTGAAGTGGTAGAAATTGACAGCACCCACGAACAGGTGCTCTCTCTTTGATACCTGAGTATCAAATTGATTTAATTATGTTTTTTATTTTATTTTATTGTAATTTGATGATAATAAAAATAAAAAAGATAAAAGAAAGAAAAAGGGAAGGAAGGGGATGTGGTTGGCTACCTTCTCATTTTTCTCTCCTCTTTTTTATTTTTGATCGAAGATTTTATTTGTTTTTTTTTCAGATTACAATAGGATTTTTTGTTTTTGTTTGTTTTTTGTGGTCCAAATTTAGTTGTTGGATTCTTGTTTTATTTAACAGGATTTTGTAATAAATTAATTATTACATTTAATATCTTTTTTGAATACATCTAAACAAACTTTGGAAATTGTTTGAAGTTATTACACAGAATATTTTCGGAGGTACACCGCTCAACAGGAATATACTCGTATATAAAAGAAGAGGTGCTCCATTGCTGCCATGATTCCGGCTATTTTAATTATCTGAAATCAAAAAATCATACGTCATTTTATTCGCGAGACTTGAGACTCTGCACAGAACTAAAATAAAGGAAGAATTTAAAAAAAAAAAATTTTTGTAAGCTTCAGAAGAAATTCAATTTTACTCCTTTTTTTGGGGGCTCTATATAAGTGCTAAAACAACTAACGAAGCAATCTTAATTCTTTTAGTTCAACTTGAAATTGTATATGCGCTAAAGATGCTGTATAAATTTGAGCAGAAACAATCAAATAGTTTTCTATATATGATGGCAGCAGTTAAAAAAATCGTGTTTTGAAAAAAATACGTTTAAAAGTTGTATATAATTCATGATAAAAATGGCCTCACCATCAATCTGCTATGCCTGGTCCATAGAGTACATATATTACGTAAGACGCTTTTCTTTTGTTTAAATAAAGACGAGCATAAAATTGCTGTGAAGTTGAGAAGGAAACAACGATATAAACAAAAGAAAAACGTCTTACGTAATATATGGATGATCCCTGTGCCAATACACGCTCCGTATACCTGCTTCGGTTTGCGCGTGTAACTTTTCAACCACTTCAAATCACGACAAGTTCTTTCAGCCACGTCTTGTATACATGTTTTGGACGTGATTTATGAAAAAAATCGATTTTTTTGATCTGACACATTAGACGACCCCTTTAACTAGGTTTTGCTACATAATTTTCATTGATTATTAGGAAAACATTGATTTATTATTGCAATAAACATAATTTGAATAATAACAATGTTCGCTTATAATGTGAGCTTTACCTTGAAAAATAAGCATATCAATATTACATTTCGATCATAATATATAGGAAATCTAACTCAAAGCCTGCCGTCAGAACACACGCTCCCCTAGTTATTGTACAACATTTCAGTAACAAATTCCCTACAAATATCCGAGGTTAAAATAAAAAAACTAAACATAACTCGGGGTACAACAAATGTTCGGTTCGGTACTGGTAGTTTCTCAGAAGTTCTAACAATTTGTTGCTGAGTATATGTATAAGGACTGTTTCGACCGATATAATCTGAGTACGATATTCTGCATCAGTGAAGTGCGTTAGATGAAGTAGTGCTAAATTAAGCTATAGAAATAGGTTTGGTTGCTTCAAATAAATCAATAATGCGTTTCTCGCGTGTGAACTGCTTATATAACTTTGTAATTTAAATAAAATACGACAAATCTAGTGATCTGATTAGCAGTCCGATTTCTTTCCATGCATACATTGGAGGTCTGAAAGAGATTTTTAATTAAGCCCTCTTTTACCCCTACAAGTGGGAAAAATGAACTTACATGCCATTTTGGAGTACTAAAAGAGGGCCTAAATTCAATATAAATCAAGTCCTCTACAGGTCCTTCTAGAAACCATGAAGACTGACATTTACAGGTCTAAAATTGGACGAAAGTTTTGTTTCTGGGATGCAATCCGGTTTTATTCTCTAATTTTTTCATGTAGTCCGGTCACTTCGAGCGTGAATTTTTCAGAAAAGGGAAATAGTAGAAAACCGCACAGTGAATGTCCATCTGTCTTTATTTTGCTGTCGATTGCATGCTTATCTGTTATTGTGCGAAAATCTGATGAGAAGCTGTCATCCCTTATTCCCGGATAGGTTGGAAAATTGATGCCGTGTCGTGGCATTCATGTGGAAGTGGTCAGCTTTTGGCTCCAAACTGAAACATATTCCGCAGGTGCAGCTGTTGTTCTACTACTTACAATTTCTTGTCGATGTTCTGGCTGGAAACTAGCCTTTCCGGGAATCCCGGTGAGATGAACCTGCTAAACATGTACGTCAACGCTACTGGCTTGCAGGCTGTCGCCCCAATCGCTGGTACTGAGAAACCCCGAACTATTCTCGGGAAGCGAAGAATGATGATAAAGATTAAAGAACTCCTGTATGGTAAAAGAGTTTTTGGTGCTCCTATTAGTATCTTGCCTTTGTGTTATCTGCCTGTATGCCATGAGAAACCCTGTCAGTAGCGACGCTATAGCCAACATAACCGTTATTATTAGGGTCAAAGGGGTTATGATATTTTAAATTGTAGGCTCGAGAAGCAACAATCATGTTTCCTTAAAGCAAACAATCTCGACACAACCGAAACGTGTACGTCGTCTACTCGTGCCATTTGCATCTGGCTTGCGATGGACTGGGCCTGACGCTGGAAATCCGGGATATTGTCGAGTTGGCTAAGAAATGAAGTATTCATACCTCCGAGGCAGCAGATTATGAGAAATAAAAAATGGACTTTGTATCTTTCGTATAACATATTCACTTTGAAAAAAAGAGCTGGATATATTTTGCTCTCATTTTTCTTTCTCCTTTGCCGTGATATTACTACCGACTGGTACCGAGAATTTAATAACGTAAATTATCTTGGTTTTCAGATTTTAGAGGACAATACCAGGCTCTTTAGCACTGATACGTTGAGAGGTGGACAATGCGAAATTCCAGTATACTTTACGCTAATCATTCTCCACTACGGACTCAGCCTCCCCCTAGGCGTTTGGCAAGATGGAAATTAGATCAACACCATAGATGTGCCGAAGATGTAGTATAGCACTTTTATAGCCGCATTGTATCTTTCTAAGTACCCGTCGCATGCATACTTTGAACATCCACTGAGAAAATTTCCAAGCGTTTCTGGCTCTTGTTCGCACGTTCGGCAGTTGTTGTCGCCTACAGGTAGATTCGTCATGCGCTCGCTGTAATCTAATGTGTCTATACTGTCGGTTTGACAGGCAAAAAGAAATCCCTTAGTATCCGATCTCAATCCAGCGGATTTGACATGCTGGACCCACCCATCGATGGCTCTTTTCTAATTATGATGCCATAGAGTTGACCATCAAGGGGCTTTTAAGCATGCTGTCTTATTAGAAGCGAATGTTTTCTTTCCTGTACACGACTTATCTACACCAAAAGTGATGCTAGGCCACGAGTAGTTTCGCTGGAATCAAATAAGAGATCAATCTCCTCTGCAACACCATCTGCGGCATGGTATACACACATTTTAGCATTGACGACGTCATGTTGATGTACCAGTCGCCTTAGAGAACAGTTAACCAACCGTGTATAGTAGTATAGGAATGGCCATAATATTGGTCACCTGGATTGTATTTTCCTCAGATAATTTGGAAACCCAAATTTTTCTGAGAATTTGGGAGACTATTTTCAAGGGCTGTTTTATTATACGTACGTCTTTGGTTTCTGCTTGCGGTATTCCAAGATATGCATATGTTTCTCTATTACCAATTTATTAAATGGTATGAAAAATTCGTACATGGGATGCGCATCTACTAAGACAAAAGGCATTCAGGTGGTTCTGTTCATTTAGACGCGATTGCTGTTTTCTCAAAATTCAACGAAGTTTCTTTTAAAGGTTTCAATATCATTTCATCATCTTTATAAGCAGAACGTGTTATTAACGGTCACAATTTTACATTTGCTACCAAAAAATCCAACTTAACCTTTTTTTCTCATACTTCACAATTTATTCTAACTTCTTCCTCTACTTTTACTTAAAACCCTCCACGAAATACGGAAGTTATTTTTGAGCGGCGTGATTGGGCTTTATTATCTAACAGTTAAATGCGAGAAGTTTCACCAAAAATTAAAAATTTGTTAACGTAGCCGCAAAGACAAAATATGTGAAATAAAAAAAGGGTTTTTCAAATTCACTTCACAAATATGCGTCGTATTGAAAAAACTACATATTTTATGTTAAGGAAATTCTTTAATTGAAGCAACTATTGTAGAGCAAAAGGAAAAAAATTAGGAAAAACGTATCAAATTTTGGTTTTTTTAATCGCATTTGTTTATAAACGTGCTTAATGGAGAATTCCTACAAAAATAAGAAATAACATTCATGTTCTATAAAATGTCATAAAGGTAGGTTTGCATGGTGTCTCCTCTTTAGCCATGTGCATCATTATTTACGTAAAAACCTGCATTAATATGCGTATGCACAACAGTCATAAACACCCTTTTTTCTGCTACGCGATCTTCATTTGTTTTGACCGTCAAGCAAACGCTACGGCGAACTATCCTTAGTTACTATCAGGCTTTCTTAGTGGCACCACATTAGCGTCCTTGATTTTTGTTAGATTTATAATCCTTAAAGAACAAATAGCAAAAAATAAAGCTACCATTGAGCATGAAGAATGTCTGACATATCATTTTCTATGGAAAAGATGCACTTAAAACATACTTGTCATATAAACTATTTTTTCTCTCAGAAACGAAAGTCTTGTACCTGCCTTCTGCTGAAATTGTGAATTTTTTGTTAACTGATTTAAAAAAAATAGGTGCAAGTCTTTCCTCCTTTTAGTTTTAGAACAGCGAATTATTTTTCTGTAAGGAAGCTTTATGATGCTTATAGTAATTTCATGGAGTCTTAAGAAAGAAGTAAAGACGTAGACTCGTATCAAAAGAAGCTGAGCTTTTACAATGATAAGACTATATTACAATGGTCGTAAAGATCAAACTAAGATGAAATGTAGACCTAATAAAACCACGCGTATTACACAGGAACATATTACACCCGTTAAAAAGCTTGATTTACAATATATCAGCCTGGCCACAACTAAGTGCTCTGACTTATTTATTATATGAATAATTAAGAAGAACTAATTCATGACGACGATACTGCTGTGAATACTATGTGGGATCATGAAATCAATATGAGGATATAAGTGTTGCTAGCCAGCTAGAAAGACCTTTGCAATGATCGATATGCCAACTGCATGGTAATGTGCTTCCTTCTCTTCATCTCTTCGAAAGTTTGAATAGTCAAACTTCATGCCCGATAGCGTTTTTAAGGCCTATAGAAAAAGCACTGAAAACTTATCGGAAATTAACTATTTGAGATTTTTAGAATATATCATATTAAGGCATGGAGAAGGAACTAATCGAAGTTTTGAGTGTGGAATCAGATCTGAGTACTGATCAACGGTACTGGAGAGAGATGGACCCAGCCGTAGCGACAGAGAAATGCCCGGAAAACATGTACAATTTTGAGTCAGGATTGTTGAACCATGCGAGACTTCTCGCTACAGCCCAATGTGGTTTACGATTGAAGTTCACAACTGCATCTCAGATGGCGCCAGGAATTTCTTTAACCTACTTCGGCTGACCAGGTACTTATCCGATGATTTAAAGAAAAATGCCTTTTGTGGACACCCGGAAAACATTCCTTTGTCGATGATCACTGGTGAAAGGCTGAAAGTGGAGGAAGAGGCCCGAAATCTCATTCTGAAGGCCAGAAAACATGTAAAGACGCAAGCAGTACAAGAAATAGGAATCTCTGGATATCGAAAGCGAGGGTGGCCAAAAGACAAAAAAAAGCCAGCTGTGTGGTCCTTTGTGGGCCAAAATAGAATTCTGGGTCAATAGATTATATGATGGGATAGATGTAGGGTAGGACTCTGAATGCAACAACCTTCTTGTGGCGGGCCCGGGTAGTTAATAAGAAAAACTATCGAAGCAAGAAGCAAGATTAAAAACATATGCAATTATAAAAAAAATTAACTTTACTCACCTATTTTTTTCGTTTTTCTCGAAAATTTGGCATCAATCAAAACACTTTCAGAACATAAAAGACGTATTTTGACGTCACCAACAATATTTTTAACGATTTTTTTCAATACGACTCATATTTGTGTAGTAAATTTAAAGAAAAAAAACAACATTTTTTGTTGCTTATTTTACATATTTTGTCTTTGCGGTTACACTCGAACATTTACCTCTGATAATAGATCTAGTCTGAAATTACACTTGCTATCCGCTGAAAGAAATAATTGGATGGTACACGCAAAGCTCTGGTTATTCTAACCGTATTCCATTGCTCGCTTAGCTAAAACCATTCGAAATTCCTATTTTAAGCATACCATTATGGTTACTTATTATAGCTAGAACAAGAATATTTTATTAGTAAAGTATCCTAAATCATGTTCTTAAGTTATACACTTATGTCGCTGAATCTTTCATATGCGAGTTTAGATTTTTCAACTCTATTGGAACAATTTCTTATAATAATTTAATTTGGGGTTATATGATCAAGAGCACTTGAACTCTTCAAAAATCAAGAGTTAAGTATACTTTTGTAGGTAAATTTTATATTCCTTTTCTACTATAAACACATTATCCTTAAATGTACACTAAAAAAACTTAATGATGTTATCTTCATCCCTAATTTGCTAATTAAAGAATTTAATATGAAACACTTTGTCAGGGGCATAAGCGTCGCTTCAGATGGTTTCAGGTATCGGCCTAACGAAGCGTTGGTTCAGATAAAAGTTAAGGTGATCCCGTCATAAACTAGATGGCTGCTTCTTTGGAGGGTTTAATTTCTATATCATACATACTACCATAACACATCAGGATTTGTGTACCTTTATTTGTTTGGTTCAAATTAGAAATAAGTTGAATTAGTACCTTTCGTATATAATACGTTTTAAAAACTAAAAATATACCTTTTTGTATAATATTGTTACTAGTATATAACTGCATCTGGTGCAGGAATGAATCTAGAACGCAGTTCGCCTGCTAACTATATTTCGAACAAATGTGTGTATTACGCATTGTTGTAGAGCACGCTTCTGCTTCTGTCTTTCCGTTCCGAATTGGTTCTGGATATATCTGGTTAAGCCCACATTGTCGCAAATGTTGTCTTTTCCGGTAACAATGCTCCCAGACAGAGGGGAACGGATAAACGCCCTTTTTGGCTTAGAAGAAATCAACTTCTGGCTTTGCGTCCTGGATGAGTCCAAGCCAGACCCGATGAAGGGCAATTTGTGGGATTTAGTTAATTAAGAGGTAAAAAAAGACACTTTTCTCTACTAAACTTGGGTAAAAGCACATTGTGTGATTTGATTCAATTTTTTGGTAATATTACTCCCAGACGTGTCTTGGATAGGCCTGGATTTTGCATAGAAGGAACCAACAGTCTGTCTTTGCTTCACAGTTAGTTTTCTGGTAAATCAGATAGAATATTCCATAGGATAAATAGAAATCTGTCAATAAGAATTTTTTTAAATCAAGCATCTTTAGCGCAATGTAAAATAAATTTGTGTCGTGTAATAAAAGTCAGCATTTATAAACATAGTATTGATTGTCGGAACGATTGTTTAAGGTTCCTTTTCTGATTTTCATATTATCAGGTTAACTAAAATAACTTCATAATACTTCACAATCTGAACAAATTAAGAAATTTCCGGATATTAAATGAATACCCGTAGAGTGCCCGGTTAAATACGCACACCTGTATATCCCATAAATTAGTCTGCCTGGAATTTTAAACAACGTGGCATGGCGACACCAGGGTCACAATCTAAGATAAACTGCGTCTAGTTAACTATTTATATCAGAGTAGCTTATATAATGACACCAACTTATCTTACAACGGTCACAATTCTAACCATTTTTATAAAATCTTTTTTCAGCTTTTCGCAATCATTGTCTTTGGCTGCATTAGTAGTAAAGGATATGTAACCGAATCAGGAAAAGAAACGTGTCTGTATAACAGAGATGCCAATGCTTGTAATTATGGAGTTGGTATTGGTGTTTTGGCTTTCTTAGGAAGCTTTTGTTTTCTAGCAGGGGAGTATTTATTCGAACAAATGTCTTCTGTTAAAACACGAAAGCATTACGTGCTACTGGATCTTGGGTGAGTTAAAAAGAGTTTTTTACTTTCTAAAATATTAATTTTAAGGGTGTCATTTCATGTCAGATTATATGTTACTCGTATTTTATGCTTGGTCATAATATGTACGTGTATAGCGTCATCTAGTGAAATTTTTTTTGTACATATATTATGCAGCAATCCAAAAACCCCCCTGTTACCGACTTTCTTAAAAATCCGGTTGTTTGCTAACTTATTTAAATACATGGTCACCATCTTAGATTCAAATTTTCATCTCAAAGTTGATCAGCAACCTGAAAACCCCCTTTGTATGGAATATTATAGAAATTTTGTTAACATAGTCTCGAACTTTATCCAATTTGAAGTTTTCAGATTTTTCAACTCCCTTTACAAATTTTAATCAAGGACTGAAATAAAGAGGTTTGACTAGTTATTTCTATCGGAAAAAGATATTTCATTTCTAGACTAAGCCAGGACTTATTATTATCAAGCTGACAGGCAGGGTAATAACAGCCCATAGCATAATGGTAAACCCTATTGTACTACACACTAAAAGTTAATTATCTCCAGTAGGATCAGTATTTACCATTAAGGCATACAATAATTTTTAGGGGATGTCACGATTGTCTGCTGGTTCGAGAAAATATTCCAGGTATGAAATTCTTAGAATGCACCATGTTTTTGGTTTCTTCCCAAAATCTCGCATGCTCTCCTGAGAGAAATTTACGCGCGGTTCCTTTGTACGATGCGTATGGGATGTCGCAGTAAGGTTTTGAGGTAATCAGGAATTGTGAAACTCTCGTTTCAGCCATTCTTTTACCGTTAAATTTAAGAATATCTTAAAAGCAACTCCAGACTAGCTTGGAAGTAAACTTTTCAAATGTAAGAGCCTTACTTACTGGTTGACTGTCAGAACAAATGTAAATATGCAGGCCATCCCTAGCGGACTAGGTGATCGGAACGGATACACTACAGCATATCCTTATAGTATCCACATAGTATCCTTTCCATAACTTGCAAAAAACTAAATGAAAATAGCAAGATAAATATTGAAATTGTTTCAATTATGATTCTACACAAAATTGCCGTTAGAAGGTCAAGGAGTAATTGCAAAAGTCTTTTTTGTAGCGTTAGAAATATTTAAAAGTACAATGCCTGTTATTAACGTCTAATAAAGGTTACTTCAAGCGCATTGATAATCGCTAATGTAGCATATCCTACAAACAGAAGTTACGATTCACTTGAAATCACCTACCTAAGAAGTTAATGACAGGTAAAGTATTTTATTCTTTTTATTTTTAAAGCGGCAAAAAAATAACTATTGCAATTACTCCATGACCTTCTAGCGTTCATTTCAACGTAGCACCATAATTACAAACATTTGAATGTTCATCTTGCTGTCTTTATCGAGTTTATTTGCAAGTTACGGAGCACATACTATGTGGACACTAGAAGGTCCTCCCGGTTCACCAAGTTTCATAAGCTCGTATACACAGTTCCTGTTTCCAAGGTTTAATAGCTATTCTTTTTGCCTGGAAACCGTAAGGAATGTACCCGATGCTGCTGTCATTTTAGCCCTGGGATTCTTCTCATAGATTTCAGTTAATGTTCCCAAAGAGGTTTTTAAAGCCGCCAATGTACCCAATTAGACCTACTAGTTTAAATAATCTTATTTTTTCTCTTCATGTTGATATTCTTTCCGTTTGTATAGCGAGAATATTATTCTAGCATTGTATGCTCTTACTGATATCATGTAGATCTGTGACCTCACAGTGCTAACTTAATCAGTCCTTCGCCACTGGATTATTAGAGCATATGCTATTATAAGTCTAATTGTCATCGTACATAATCAGTAAACAATCCTGGGGCTGACCGTATGAGTTCCACTAAGTTGCCCTTGCGCTTTCCTGTTAACAGGATCAGCAGCTCATGCACATAATCTTGAGTTTAAAACCCAGATTCGTTTAAAACACGAATCAGTCTCTCAATGACAAGCGCCTACTGGGTTGATGAAAGAATTCCTCCATGTAAGCATTCCTTGAAACTTTGTCCTTCACTTCATTACCATGTAGTGAAGTGTGTACCAATCTGCTGTTTGACATGAAGTGCATCCACCTGTTTACGGTATCACTAATTGTCCCCTCTGTGTCGTGAAACGCTTTTTTTACTCTAGCGAGAATAAACTTATTTTAAGCACAATTATGTCTTATATTAAGAAAATTAAACCTTTCGTGCTCTAAGAAAAGTCTTGCCGAGAGAGAAAAACCCTATCAGTTGATCTTGTTAGTATGGTAAAGGATCCTTGCGATTTCGAAATAGATAGATGCGCTCCGTATTTTCCCACCAAACCTACGAGAGAGTAGGCGCTGGTAGGTGTAGCTAAAAGCCACCGCATAGTCCAACTTGCTATTACACTTCGATTTTTTCTTAGCTTATTTTTCTAGTGTTTTCAGCATTAAAGAGTTCATGTTTAACGGTCAGCAAGATTCTGCCTCATAGTAGGTAATCTAAACCTAAACCTGTAATCCAGCTACTTTGAGGCTAGTTGTGGTTGGGAAAGTTATGGGCTTACTAAACCACCTAAACCTCCCTCCATGCAACAGGGGTGTATACCATTGTTAAGCATTACTGAGAGATGCCGCACAATAGACGAACTATTATTATAATTTTTGGAATTAGTGAAAATACGTTTGGCTACTTTCCTTTTTTCCATTCAGATGGTTTCCCAATTAAGAGATTCTAAAGTATGCTCTGAGGCTTCTTAGGTAATTACCATCTTCACAGGAGAAGATGCATTTTTAGCGGGGTTGTTGCCGACTCCCCCTGGGTGTTTTGTTTTTGATTTTTGAAAGAACTCATTTTGTTCGCATGAGTAGCTAGCGAGATATTTGGTCAATCTCTACAGAGCTCCACTTATATAGATAAGGTAATTTTAATCTGAGAGGTTTTCCGTTATCCCAGAGACACCGCATATATCACCACACCTTGGTAACATTCACTCCTCGACACTTTAGTTCACGTCTTGCCTTCGGGTCCTATGACCGTGTCGTAAAGATATCTTTAGACAACTTTAAGATATTTTTTATCACACCACAATCATAGTACGAATTTAGACACTGCAAAAGATACATAAAATAGAACTTTTTAGCATAGGCCGTAAAACTTTACTGCGAGTATATAGGGTATTTAGGGTATTTATTTTTTTAGAGTGTTTCAAAGGGAAAAAGAAAAAATAGTTAGATGAAATACAGCTTCAAAGGTAACTGGAATCGTAAAATAATTAAATATAAACAAATTTGATATTTGGCAGCAATTGACATGCCCAAACTTAACAGTAATGGTGTATAAAAGACCATATCGATCAAAGTCTGCTATCTTCCAGATCCATTAACAGATAAGTATTGCTGTATCCTAAAATTCTTCCTAAATTGACAAATTCTAGTTCAAACGAAGTGGTGTAAGTTTTAGCCGATAGACACAATCAATCTATAAATCGTAGATCTATAAAAATACTGGTAATTAAATTCGAATTTGAATGGAAGGGAGAAATGTTCATGGCTTACTGTACCACCTAATGACTTAACTAATTAAAAAATTTAAGGGAAAAATGCTTAAAAGTAACTATACTAAAGAAGGAGGAAAATAAAGAAAAAAGAAACCTAAAGAGCTTACAAAATAATCACGATAATTAGAGTCGCCTCTAATATTAGGGTAGCATGTGGCGGAAGGCCTTTAGACAGAGCAAGGTTTTCCGCACTAAAAGCAAAACACCGCTCTTGAAACCGAGCAAGCTTAGTAAAGAGACTCCTATAGGTGGCAATTCCAGCACCCGTTTTCCGGTGATGGTATCATCGAGAAATGCAAGCTGCTTCATACATCTTACGCGTGCCAGCAGAAGAACGCGCCGGTAACTGTTACAGAGCCCGCCTTTGAGCCTGAAGTGGAACCGAATCCGGTATTAGGCTCGGAATCAATACTACTTTTGGCTTGACCGATGACATCCGAGGCGGCTCTCACAGTACCCTCGTCGCAAAGGACGGGAGAGATCTGCTTTGTGCACAACAGCTCTAACGTCGCTGCCCAGTTCCCAACGTAAGATCTCAGTCTACAACGTTGGCCATAAAACATGAAAGGATTTTGAAGGTAGCCTTTGGTCTGCTGCGGCGAACCAGATGGACGATCGGGATGACGATCGTTCGGCTCTTGGCTCTACCTCGCGTATTACCTCTACATTGGTCTATTGTGGTCGGGTGTCGATTCTCGGTGCTTCTGGGCCTTAGGGGCCTCCCTCTTCCCCTTTTTTGTGTACTCGCCGGGACGGGGCTCGGTATCCGGATTGAGCAGTACCGACGATCCTGCGCTAATCATGCATCTGAGGGAAACCTGTTGTTTCGGTTGATTGGGCCTCTCCTTGTTCAGAACAACGGCACCCGGTCGATGTTTAAGGTCCTTTATGTGGGCCTTCTTATATGTTCCCAATTCATCTTGGATCTAATACATTACCGGACTAATGATCTTTACAAGCCTGAATGGACTAACCTATTTTGAGGATAACTTCTTAGTGACATAATCGTCCGAAGACGACAAAGTGTTAATCTTACGCCAGATGATGTCACCTATTTGGTAGAGAATGTTCCGTCTACGGTGATTATAGTACTTAGCCTTACTATCCGATGCTTTATTCATATGATGCGTAACTTAATCGGGAAGGGCCGGAAAAGGCTTGATCTTACTTTTTCAATCTTCTACAGCTAATAACACGATATCGAGGTCTCCTTCTTCTCGTTTTCTCAATGACGATTTTGCCAGCCTAGACTATCTGCCAAAATTTAGGAGCGCTGGCGATACCCGCTCCACCAGATTAGCTCGAGCATTATATGGGGGGGGGGGGGGGGGGTAGTCCAATGCCTAATTCCCGATTACGACGCAGCCTTTGAAATTAATTTGTTCACAAACTCGGTGCCATTGTCAGGGAACAGTACTTTAGGAGTTCCCCATCTAAAAATGACTGCTTCCTTGAACGACTTTTAGAGATTAACGACATTGTCTTTTCTTAGAGGTAAGAACGCGATCCACTTGGTAAGGATGGCTTGGAAGGCTAAAATATACTGACAACCAAAACGACTTGGTGTTAGCGGATCTAAAATGTCTGCAACTACAACCGATGAACGTTGCTCGAATATCTATTACGTATTAGAACTACCGGACCAGCCTGGTCTATATTTATCTTACAGCAGGTGTCATATGCCCGGACGTATTTTGAAACGCCATTAAACATTTCAAAGGTAAGACCATGTGGCAGGCCTCCAAATTATACAGTAGTGGATCAGTGAGCTGGTCTGCGCGATAATTATAAAGCTGACCACCTTCGATCTGCGTGAGACCGAATCCTAAACCTGTACTGCTTGCGTCAGTTTCTTTGTAAAATGAAAGACTAAGCTCTGGTCTAGATCAGCGATTTTTTTCACAGATTTTTTTCATAATACTTAAACTCAAATGGGGACACTTCACTGCCTGTGATGCGGGCATGTGCTGGCTTGACGCGCTCGAACTTGCTATTGTTAGAAAATTATAACCGAGTAGGAAAAATAGAAAATTTTGTAAAATAGTCATTAGCGAATTTTAATGGGCAGCGTTAGATTTTCTGGATTATGAAGAGAACATTAAAATAAAATAGAAAAAATCAGTTAATAACTTCATAAGTTATTGCACTTTTGTTACGCTGCAAAGTGGTCCAGTAATGGATTGCCTCGAACAAATTTAGTGAAAATATTAACCGATGTTTATGAACTTTTTTTCCATATTTCTAAAATTATATTACGAAATTGATTCAGCTTATTTAAATTTAATTGTGCCATGCCTTTATAACTTCAGTTATTGTAACAGGTGTCAATCTCAGAACAATGAAGGGCATACGTGATAGATCAACAAAAGTAGTCGCATGCTCGCAGCGGGGAGCCTGCCTTGGAGCCTACCGAGCTATCCTGCCCGGAGTGATATCCTCCTACAGCCGGGTAGCCACCCTACCCAGGGTAGCAGTTTGCGAAACGCTGGTCTAGATAACGTAGAGACGGTTATTAGAGCTGATTTTAAATCCTGGAAAGCCTTTTCCTTATCATCGCCCATTCAAATCTTCGATTTTTCTTTAATAATCGATAAAGTGGTTCATCATTTATGATACAATCTCTTACAAACCGCCTATATCACAAGACCATGTCTAGAAACCGTCTGAGTTTACACAAATTAGTGGGAGCCCGATAAGATCTTATTATTTCAATCTTTTCAGGGTATGGGTGCATTCCCGTTCTATTAAACCGATTGCGAGAATGGTTTATTCCACCCCGTTAAATGGCGTTAAAATATGCTTGCGCATACCAGGTGTATACATATGAAACCGGTATTTTTTCAAGAAAAAACACATTTATTTCAAGAGAATGATAACAAATATTTTATTCAAAGTATGCGCCCTCG
>NC_046660.1:142039174-142066606 GCF_010883055.1 Belonocnema kinseyi
ATACGCCAATTAGCACAAATGGTAAGTTCCGACAGTGCCTACAAGTGTGCCTACTGGCCGCTAAATGGCAATACCGGTTTCATATGTATACACCTGGTAAACGCATACGTATATAACTCGATACAAACTGGGCGCCAGCCAGCCTTCTACGATGGGTCATAAATATTGATATATAACCCGGCAATAAGCGGAAAACTCCTATTAATCTACTATAGTTAAGTTAAGGAGAAATAAGAACTTTTTAAGCAACTAAAGTCCTACGAACTGACTCAACTCGGCACGCCTTGGAATTAACGAAAAGAGAACACTTTCATAGCCAATTTCATAGCAAAAATCGAAATGCATACATAAGTAACAGCATAATCAACATAATCTCTTAGTACTAACTCAGTTTCTAATGTTTCAAGAACTTAAACGGTATAAAAGTTTCTTGGGATTTGAAATATGTCAAAAGTTCCTGAGTCCAAGCAATTGGCGGGAAAATATTAAATTACTACGGAATTAATTTGAATCTTAAATAATGTAGACTGGATAAAATTGATTGAAGGTAAAAAATAATTGAAAGGAGACTAGATTAACATACTAAAAAAGCTTGCTGAGGAATCTTTGACTTATTTCGAGCATTTACGTTTCACTTCACATAGAAACCGACAAAACCCAAGTCACAGCGCCACAATCGAGAAAAATTATAAACTAAAAGTAATCGTTGAATAAAAGTATAAACTGATTTCTGTGACAGTGTTCGTGAGATTTTGACATACATATATTAAGTATTATTAAGATCACGGTTTTCTATGCTAAATCCTAAAACTGAGATCGGAATTGAAGTTTTACCGGGCCTCAAACTACAGCACGCCCAGTAAAGGAATAGGAAATTAAATCTCTAGTAACTAAAACTATGAACCATTTTCCATAACTGAATGCAATTAACGTGACTATGTGATAATAATGTCACACTGAACCTAGACCACAAGCTTCATGAAACTTTAATGAAAGAAAGCTTAATGAATCTTGGAAAGTTTCCAACTATGGTTACGAGCGGAAAAATTCAAATCAAGTTGTGAGCGGAATATCGGATTAAATGTAAAATTACTATATATGTGGATCCAGATTTGCAAATCTATAACCCGTTAATAAGTTGAAGTCTGTGTCCACGTTACAATCCTTCGACGCGTCAATATACCTAACCTCGGTCCAACTTAAGCACGCATGCGCATACGAAAATTGCCAATATACGTAAAGTTACCGATTTTAACATTTTCATTACTCGGTGGTCGCTCGTTGCACAGTCCAATCTTGAAGTTGAAGTCCAATTGATAGTGCATCCACTCACCGATGAGACCACACACTCCACATCCCGGATATTAGTTGCGATTTCTCATAATGACAATATGGCGTCGCTCAGTGTTCCATCCAAGCTTAACGTATCCGAGTTCATAGGATCCAAAGTCAGGTAGTCAGCGATTTGCGTGGTGTCGGACCCCTGCGACAAGGCATTCGCAAAATAGCAAAGATGGTGGCTTCCTGCGAGAATCTGATTGGTCTAGAGTTGATTCTGGTCCTAACCGGCAACGGTGCTGGTAAAAAAGTTACTGCTGGTTGTTAACCCTAGTCGAAAGTGATTATTCCAGGTTGTTTTAAAAACCTCGGTTATCCTTTGATCAGAGTGTCCAGCCCTGATTGTACGTGGGCCCTTGATAGATGTCGTGCTTCGTGTCTCAGGAATATAGCGTGGAGGGAGTTTTATAAGATGTTCAAGATGGATTTTAAGCTTGATCCGTTCAATCTAAACTTTAAATTAATCTGACAGGTGAATAAAAATTTACCCTGTCACACGATAACTGAGATGACGTACCTGGCTGCAAGCAAATTTGCTTTTGTCTAGATTGACAATAAGTCCGACATTCATAACGACAATTAGAACTCTATAACCAGCGAATGTGCTCTTTAAAGTTTATGCTCACTACAATTATGTCAGCCATATATGCGAAGGGTGGCCCGATAAGCTGAAAGGCCCATGGTTATAGTAGTAAAGCCCCTGACCTGGTCCAGGAAAAGCAGTGAACTCACTACATTGCATTCCTGAGCAGGGAATCTGATGAAATGCCTGACTGAAGTCTAGGTTGGAAATGAACTCGGGCTAATTATTCCGTAAACTACAAGCTTTGCCTTGCATTGCCAACCTCTGCCTCTGCGGCTCACACCTAATACTTATCTACTATTTATAATATTTATATTGTTTTACACCGACTTTCTTTCCGATTTACAATATTTCCTTCTTCTTTCCTCTTCCTTCTTCCTGGCAATATAGTGAAGCGTATTCGTTTCCAACCCCCTGTCTCCACTTTACATACAGCTGCTGTATCCCATTCACCTCGACACTAAACTTCCACTCGCCTTTCTCACTCTTTCTCTTTTATACGACCACCCACTCCTCAATTCTTCCTTAACAGGAAGTCCGGGTACACACACCTTTTCACCTCTTGTAAGGTCCCTTTCACTTTCACTCCCTTTCCTCATATCTCCCACCTCCTTTCCTAGACACCCTAACCTTGGACTTTTTCGCATATTTAAATCTAACTTATTTTCATCTAAGTACCTTCTTATACTTTTCTTCATCTTTTTCAAAGCTTCCTTGCTCTTCCTTTGCTTCTTTGCATTGGACTAATCGGACACCCTTGCCTAAACCTTTCTGTCCACCCAGGCACAATCTGGGCTTGTCTTTCCTCCTCTCATACTATCTTTCTTCTCTTCATATACCTCCCTTACCCTATCGATCACGCATCTCTCCAATCCTCTCTCTTGCATTGCCTGCCACAACCTCCCCCTATCCACCAAAGGGAACGCGCCTTTTCAATCTACAAAAAACGTGTACACTTTCACACCCTTTTTAGCTAATTCTCTATCCACCACGTGCTGCAAAACGTAAATATTGTCGATTGTACTCCTTCCCTCACTAAATCCCACCTGCAACTCCGGCAGTATTCCTTTTCCCTTTTCCTATTCCACAACCGCCACTCCATTCTCCTTCCGCCCCTCTAGCCTAACTTGCCCTACCTTTTCTTTAAACCACCGTACGCTCAATAGAAGCGCTTCCAACCCCTCCTTATCTTCCTCGCTCTTTAGCTTTAATCCTCTTATCACAATAGTATTTCGTCTATATGCCTTCTCTTTTTTCTCCATTTTCAACTCAATTGCCCTTGTCCTTTCCCTATCCATTCTCTTCTCCTTCTCATTACTACGTTCTTCCACTTTCTCTTCTATCATATTCGCTACTTTCTCTCAAATATCTTTCTTCTCGCCTTCCCCCCTAACACCTACTTCTTTTTCCGACCTGACCTCCACCTTTTGAAGCCTCTTTGCCGCCCTTTCCTTCTACACCCTAATCTCTTCTTTCATCTCCTTCATTCTATTTTTTCTTTCCTTACCAACGCCACCTTTCTTTCTAATCGTTCTACTTTCTCCCTCAGCGCTTTTACCTTCTTTTCCCATTTCTCATCCCTTACCCTTAGGTCGTCCCTCATATTATCCATCTGCTCCATAGCCCTACTTACGTCTTTCCTCAAGCCTATAGTTTTGCTTATTAACACCCCAAAAGCCTACTTCTCCACCTGCTTATCCATTTTAGGGGGGGGGGGGACCTACGTATCCGTACGCTTTTTTTACACAAACCCTGTACCGCGTTTTTTTACGCTTTCTTCATTCCGCTTTTACCCTCTCTCCGACGCGCCACTCGATACCGGGCCAAGCACAGTTGGCCGTCGTGGCCTGTGGCAAATTTCCTCCCCATCGAATACACTACCAGCACTGCTAGTACTCTCGCTCAGAACTTGCCGCTCTTTCGTCAGTAACTAGAACCTCTCCATGCAAAAAGTACATTCTGCAACCTACAGATGTCTGTCAAGAATTTTTCCGTTTACCACCCCAAGTTTTCTTCCTTATATGCTCTATTTTACCCCTCGCAGCTCTTGCAGACACATTTTTCTCTCTCCAGACATACTCCAGCACTGCGACAAGCACCCTTGGCCCCCTCAAAGGCCCAAAACTCCTGACCACAAAAAACCCAAATCCTCTCTTACAACTATTCTGAAGATTAGTTTTTAACTCACAACCCTACTTACCTCTGAGGCTTCTACTCTCACACTCCACTCACACCTCCCACACAAATTCCGTAAAATCTTCTCACCACCTGTCACCGCCCATCTTTTCACTGCCGCCAGAAACATACAAGCCAAAACATTTTATTATACCTAAAACTTAATTGCTAAAATGGCTTGTCCGGCAGTTTCCTCAATCACCTTATTGGGAGACATCATTTCTGAGATAAGCCGGGATCAAAGAGTCCGTTTAGTAGTTGACCGGCAAAACAAACAGTAATGAATAGACACGTCTGGTCGTGTATCATATTTACTGGATCGAAGAGAATCTGGGGGGCTCAACAACGAAAACGGGAAGTGATTGCACTCTATCACACTTGACCTTATTCGTTTCCCGGTCGGGGTCAAGTGCATCCGCTACAGCTCGACGAGTATTAAATGGATTTGCTACTTTTGCGGCAAAAAACACTCTTTTATTCAGAGCAGCACCACCTTGTTTCCTATTCCTTATATTGTTATCACCATTACCCTGCTTATTGCTGCTATTATTGCTCTTACGTAACACTACTTCCATTTGTCCATTAAGGACTACTATTTAAGGCTACGGATGCATTTCCGCGGGGTGCCACATCATCTTCTTTCAGAATATTCGCACGTAGGCAAATTCCAGTAAAACGCTATCTTTAGTTAGAGGAGAGGGTAGATATCCCTTCTTCGAAGCAGTAGCTGCTTCTTATCGTTCGCCCGCATCTTCAAACTCTTTGAAAGTCCTATACTCCATTTTAGGCACAGCATTCAGATACTTTCCATGTAAACTGTTTATGGAAATTTGCAATTGAAACTTATTGTATTCCTACTACTACTACTATTAAACCGGAATCAATTTTGAGCGAAATCTTTTGAAAGAAAAGAAAGTACTCTAAAGAGGTCTCCATCCGTCATAGAACTGCGTCTGCTACACTCCTCGACTTGGATTAGGAATTCCTCCGCACTATTATCGTGTTTCTCGTCATGTGGAAGGTTTCCACTTACTGACTGGGTCTATTTTCCAAATTACTATTAGAAATGTGGTCAGTATAGACAGGCTCGCTAGTGTGTAAAAATGATTGCAAAAACAAATTAGTGCTACTGAAGTGATTGGATTTCTGCAATGTAGCCGTAACATATATAGCATCTGAATACTTATCCTGATCCTGTAAGGTCTAATTGCACTGCTCTAAAAGATATACATAACTTAAATAGTATATATTATCTCTTATGCCACTAGTCTGACTTTCTCGAAGTGTTGGTACTTCGAGTCACGCTCCCTACTCTTTTCCTAATTCTGATGCATATGGCGACAGGGCTAGTGGAACCTAAGCAAACACCATTTCATCCACATATCATCCCCTTCGGTAGAGAAATCGAAATATTCCAGTATTCTTTGGAGTTTAACGTCTTTCAAAGAAGTCGCCTGTTTAATCATGAGGTCATTTTTTTCTGCCCAAAACTTATCGATTTTCATGTTGGACTGATCCATTTTGCTCAAAATTCTAAACTTGATAACTAAATAATTAAGATCCCTCTGAATACATTTCAAAATCCTCTCAATCTTCGAAACTAATAAAAAAAAGTAGAAAAAATGAATGATTAAGTTCTAATGTGTCAATCTTCACAATGTAAATAAAAGTAAACATTGTAAACAAATTGACAAAAGACTGTATCTTACCAAACACAATTATAATATTTTCAAAAAATGAATAAATCAGTCACAAGAGCATCACTGAATAACTGATAAATCAGTAAAATCGAACATATCAAACACAATCAAGCAGATAATCAATATCGAACTCACAGCAAAACATTTCCAGGATAAATGGTAAATAAATTACATAAATAATTAATATAGATAAAATCAAGTGAATAGATTACATTAATCACATCAGGTAAATAATTCACATAAATAACATCAGGTAAAATCCAGATAAAACAATTAAAATTATCTATAAAAAAAGATCAAATAAAAGCTAGCCTATGAGCTGTCATGGCTGGGTGACTTTGGTTTGAGTCCTTGTTGGTTCGAAAAAATTTTACATTCCTTTTCTTTAAGCACAAAATTAAAATATTTAATATAATTTTATAATCTCTAATCTACAAAGTTTGTGGCCCAGGTTGGACGCCAAAAATTTATAACGATATTTCCAGCTTCGAGGGATACGAAGAAGAGTAAAGCTTTAAAAATGTGACTTACTTTATTGAAGCTACCGATGCTCTTCCCGTTTCGCTTGACAAAAAAGAAATGTTAATAGACCAATCACAAAATTTCAAAGGGACTTAAATAATTGACCTAGCTTATAGTAGATGGATGAAGTAAGAGAATAAATTAACTTAATTGTATTAAGTAAAAAAGAATGTTGCAAGAGAAAGAGCCATTTACAATTTAAAGTTCGTTAATCTGTTTAAGAGAAGAAAAACTGGACGAAAAACAAAGAAGATAAATTTGAAACTCCCAAACTGAAATTCACTCAAAATTTGTTCACATCGTGTGACAGATATTTCTGCAAAAGAGAATAATCAAAGTCTTTCTCAAAAAGAAATTATAAATCAGACTAAACAATCAGAACTAAGAGAAGAAGACAGCATGACACTTGCCTTGTTCTGTTGAAAACCCGAGGCACTTTTTAATTCTCTACCATTCATTCTACGATAAACTCATTAGAATGGACTCTTCCAGATAAGGGACGGCACGGCAAATGATTTTTCCTTCAAGCGGCGTGAACGACACACATCAGTAGAATAGATTTCATTCAAACCACCCTTGATTATTGTGCGCTGATCACCGCCTCCAGTCTAGCGTGCCGGTACTGACGAAAATGGCCGCCAGTCTGTTGTGACAGGTATATTGGGTTGACATGCGTGGTAAAGTGGACCGTAGGTATGTATACTGTTGTGGATGTGACGTGTAGTTAGGTCGACCCGTGAGTGGTGATCTCGAAAGGTTTCTTTCTTTTCTATTCCGGTGTTTTTATCATGACAAGAGGAACTGCAAAATTTTAGTTGAAATTATGACTGCTGTTTTGAAAGAAACAAGGGTAGGATGTCTAGTTTCTCAGTACACAAAAGTTACTTAGCCCTAACCTTAAATTAACGTTTGACATTGTGTATACGTTAAGTCCTTTTTCCTAGAACAAAGAAGCTATATAAAGTATTGAAGTAGTAATAACGGTTGGCAAGCCATCGCGTATACAGGTTCCATTATTAAAGAGGGTGGGAGGGATCTGGAGACGTCCGATAATGCATTAGGTAATTTAAGTACGGCTCCTAAAAAAAAATACATTTTTAAAAATTTTATTCAGAATCGTCAATATCAGGTGAATTGAGTTCAAACTCAGCATTTCTCTTGAAAATGAGCCATAGAATAGAAATAAAAGATAAATTTTTGAGTGTCAACACCGACAGTCCGTTTTATTGGGTCCCAAAAAAAACCCGATAAGTGAAAAACCCTCATATATTAAAACATTATTTTTTTAGCGATTTTCTCTTAAAATAGAATTAGACAGTCGCAGTTTTTTTTTAATTTTCACTTGTTGACCGATTTTCAACTAGAGCGAGGTAATACCTAATTAGTACTAATAATTCAGATGCGCCATCCATGGAGGCGCATATGCGACGCACGCCATGCGAGGCAAGCGCGTGCGTGCATGAAGCAAACACTCGGTGCGCGTGGGATGACTATCCTAAAATTATTTATTTATATTAAAGGAGGTAAATAAAAAGGTTGAATTAAATAAATGTATCGGAATTTATTAACAAAATAGCATGCCTGTAGCGGGGATGGTGGAAAAAGCCCACAATCGCGATCGACTGTCCTCAAATTTTCATGTCTTCTTAGATGATAGCGCTACGTGGGGAAACTCTAGGAACTACGAGAACATGTGATGTAAATCTGGTACCGGTATAAATATAACCTATTAATGCCGTTGTATAATTGCAAAATGTTCATGTTTAGAGGAAAAAAATGTTGTGCAAAGTGTCATTGCTAAAAAGCTATATAATAAGTGATACAATAATGTCGCGTTGTTTTTGTAAGGGCTGTGATTTGGGTAGTAGGGCGCAGAAAGAGAGAGGTATTAGACGCAAAATCCTCAATATCTATACTTGCGTTCTATTTTTTTTATATTCCTCCTCTTGTTTTAATGGCATTATTCTTATAATTGTATAAATTATAAAAGCATTATTACTGCGTTCGTGACACCAACTGTCACTTGACATAACCAAACTTAACCTTTAAACACACTGGAACTCTATAACAGACAAGAATTTCTAATTTTATATGTTCACTGAAGGGAAGCTTTAATCTGAGAAGGTATACAACTCCGAGGACAGGTGATCACGAGCTGGCGTCAGTCGAAGTACATGGCGTGCGGTCTCCTTGTAGTACTTCGTGATTCTCACAAAACTAGAACTGACACACACCGACGCGTTTCAATGTTACAAAAGGCACTGGGCTAGCCGGCAGCTGGCCAGCTAGTTCCGCACAGTCCCATGTGCGCAGAAAATGGCGGCGTAAAGCGAGATTAAAAGAGACGGGCAGATGCATTTATCTCTCTCCCACTCATGATTACAAAGAATATAGATTCTCTATCTCTTTCACTTTTATGATATTCTGCTTTGTGATTCTGTTGCGCTACACCTACAGGACAGCACCCTTATTAAAAAGGCAATTTATAGCTTTTATAATCATTAAATAATAAATTTTGTTAGTTTCTAAATTAAGCATTTCGTGCTCCTATTAGGTACTCATGCTGGGCGCATGTGCGCGCCGCAAAATTTCGTCACAGGGCGTTTGTAAACATCCTCGCATTGTGCTACACCTTGTGCACGCACTTCAATTGCAATCACAAAATGTGGGCGAACATGGTGAATTTTGATATTCATGTCATGCGCGCATCGACGTGCGCGTGACTTGCGTGCACAAATTGTTATCTGGGTATCTCCTTCTTCATCAATGCTAGAATTATAAACTATTATTTATAAATATCTTTTTTTAGATAAGTGTCAAAAAACTGTTTTTTCTTAAATCTTTAGTTTTGCTTTGCCCTTTTTGTATGAATAAATAAGAAGTGAACATCAACAAGAATAATTTTTCAAATTGTATTGCGCTTTTTAGGTGAATTATTCTTGCTTCATCCTAATATTTAAGAAAAATTAATTTAAACAAAGAATGTATCTTACACAAGAGACAAAAACAAAGAATGAAATAATCAGGAGTAGGAGGACTAGGTTGTAAGTTGGTGAGTTTATTGCGCTGACGATCGGTCTGAGTGAAATGTTTTCTTTGTGGATTGTTGGGAGCCCGTAAAGTTTTGGAGAGGTGGGATTAGTAGGTATTAATTTAGATATTGTTTGGCTGTCAAGTTTAGAGTCTTTGAGAAGAGTCTTTGTTTTACTGACTATTGTTTTTGTGGGGTCCTTTTAAAGTTTTTTGTATGTATCGTCAATTAGAAGGTCCATGATTTTGTTGTTATAGTCTTCTTTATTCATTATTACTGTTGTGTTGCCTTTCTCTCCTGGAACTTGAGCTTGGCGTAAAATGCTGGCCGTCCTGCGTCGTATGTCATTTGCTTTTTCAGGTGAAAGGGTATATATTGTGGATTCTTAATTGCTGATTATTTCTTCTTTTGGGATTTTCGATGGAGCTACACCAAAATTAAATCCTTTAGAGGGTGGTCAGAGATGTTTTTTACTGTATTTGTTAGTTTAGTTTGCTTTACTGGAAGTAATTTGTCAAATTTTGTTTTTTGTTTTTGGGTGGAAAGCTTTTTAATCCGATGGGATTGGTCAGACGATATGCAGTCCAATGTGGACCAAATGTCAAATCTGAGGGGATTTGATAGGAAAAGGTGAAGTTTTAATACTTTTTTAGAGGTAGTGTGCAAAAGAAATTTGGTATGCTGTATTCTTTCTTTAACGAGAAGCAAACTTGTATTATATAGAATCGATTTGGATTTAGATGTTCCCAAATTATTTTTCAGATGTAAGAATTTTGAGACTATTTTGTTGTCTTTGCACCGTTTCAAAAAAGCTAAGGATGTTAGTAGCTTACCTTGAGAAGTCCTGAGCTTCCTAAAGGTGTTGGTTTTAGTAAGAATACTTTCCCCGTAGAGTTCCTTGATAATAGATTTTATGCTTTCACGATGATTCATTTTGATAAAAAGAGATATTTCGGGTTTCACTCGTGTAAAAAACTACGAATTGTTTGTCGAGGTTTCGTGAACATTGCAGTTCACATCTTCAGAGCTGACCTGAAACTGAGGTATCAGGTCATGATGTTCTTAGGTATACTTTCTACGATGTCTGTGTTTGGCCAGAGGGCCCCACCATGGCAAACTTCGGCAAACAATTCGTAGTTTTCTACACGAGTGAAACCCGAAATATCTCTTTTTATCAAAATGAATCATTATCAAGGAACTCTACGGAGAGAGTATTCTTACTAAAACCAACACCTTTAGTAAGCTCAGGACTTCTCAAGGTAAGCTACTAACATCCTTAGCTTTTTTGAAACGGTGCAAAGACAACAAAATAGTCCCAAAATTCTTACAACTGAAAAATAATTTGGGAACATCTAAATCCAAATCGATTCTGCATAATACAAGATTGCTTCTCGTTAAAGAAAGAATACAGCATACCAAATTTCTTTTGCACACAAACTCTAAAAAACTATTAAAACTTCAGATTTTTCTATCAAATACCCTCAGATTTGACATTTGGTCCACATTGGACCGCATATCGTTTGACCAATCCCAACGGATTAAAGAGCTTTCAACCCAAAAACAAAAAAAAAACAAAATTTGACAAATTACTTCCAGTAAAACAAACTAAACTAACGAATACAGTAAAAAATATCTCTGACCACCCTCTCAACAATGAAATGATTTCAGCCTTATCTAGAAAAATAATCAGCAATTTAGAATCCACAATATATACCCTTTCACCCGAAAAAGCAAATGTCATACGACGCAGGACGGCCAACATTTTACGCCAAGCTCAAGTTCCATCCTCAAACTTAACAAAACAGGAAAAAACCGCAATTAAAGAACTCAATCAAAATAAAGATATCATAACATTACCCGCAGACAAAGGCAACACAACAGTAATAATGAATAAAGAAGACTATAACAACAAAGTCATGGACCTTCTAACTGACAATACATACAAAAAACTTGAAAAGGACCCCACAAAAACAATAGTCAGTAAAATAAAGATTCTTCTCAAAGACTCTAAGCTTGACAACCAAACAATATCTAACTTAATACTTACTAATCCCATCCCTTCAAAACTTTACGGGCTCCCAAAAATCCACAAAGAAAACATTCCACTCAGACCGATCGTCAGCGCAATAAACTCACCAACTTACAACCTAGCACGTTTCCTCGCTGCAAAACTAAATCCTTTTACAGGAAACCCTATCACTTACGTCTTAAACTCATTTGACTTTATTAAAAAGATACAACAGATTCACATTCAACCCCAAGACATCATAGTGAGTTTCGACATGGTATCTCTTTTTACGAAAGTACCAATCTCGTATACAATTAATATTATTAAATCTTTCACAAAGTCCCCTTCCGAGCTTGTACCTTTGATAGAACAATGTCTCAATAATACTTACTTCTCGATCAATAACCAATTCTACGAACAAACCTCAGGGGCAGCAATGGGAACCCCAATCTCACCTGTAATAGCCAATGTCTTTATGGAACATCTAGAAACTAAAATCTTTAACCAAGCCAAACTTAAACCAGAATTCTGTTTCCGTTACGTTGATGACACAGTTGTCATCTGGCGACATGGACGGTATGAACTAAATAAGTTTTTCGATTTTATCAATCAGTTACATCCTAATATCCAGTTCACCATGGAAATAGAACAAAACGGAAATTTTCCTTTCTTGGACGTATTAGTTTACAAAAAATCTGATAACACATAAGCACATGAAGTTTACAGAAAACCCACGCATACAAACAGATACTTACATGCCTCCTCCCACCATCACCCATCTCAAAAGCAATCGGTCATCAACTCTCTTGTATACAGAGCTGTCTCCATAACAGACAAAGATAACTTACAAAAGGAATTACAAAACGTTAAACAAATCCTAATACAGAAAGATTACGCAAACAAACAAATTGATAAAGCAATAAGAAAACACTCTCAAAAAAGCAAGTCAACACAACCTACGAAAGAAAGAGAGAGAAAAATGACCACCACTCTACCCTACATCCAAGGTGTCACAGAACAAATAGGAAGAATTCTCAACAAACACAACATACAAACCATATTTAAACCACCTGCGAAAATAGGACAACTATTAAATAACCCTAAAGATAGAAAGACACCCTTCAGTGATCCAGGAGTATATAAAAACCCTTGTTCTTGTGGCAAAGTCTATATTGGAGAAACCGGGAGAGCGGTGAGCCAACGTATGAAGGAACATGAAAGTAAAGTCAGGCTAAAATATTTCACGCAATCAGCACTAGCTGAACATCATATCGTAATAGGACATAACAGTTTATTTGATGAAACAACAGTCATTGCGAAAACACACAACAAATTTCCAAGAAAACATAGAGAAGCAATCGAAATCTTAAAACACCCTAATAACATCAATAGGGACAATGGATACAATACCAATCCGATTTGGCTTTCCGTTCTCCCGGATTTTTAAAAAAAGACTTGATTGGCCAATCAAGTTCGACCAATCCACACGGTGGGGCTCTCTGGCCAACCACAGGCATCGTAGAAAGTATACCTAAGAACATCATGACCCGATACCCCAGATTCAGGTCAGCCCTGAAAGTGTGAACTGCAATGTTCACGAAACTTCGGCAAACAATTCGTAGTTTTTTACACGAGTGAAACCCGAAATATCTCTTCTTATCAAAATGAATCATCGTGAAATCATAAAATCTATTAAGAAGTATATTGCAAAGCGTAAGAGCAAAATCTGGAATTTCTCATATTTTATTATCAGCGCCCTCTTTGCTTCCCTGTATAATACACGTCTTGTCCGTGATAATGTACGTATATAGAGACAAAAAAACCTCAAAAAAATAATTAATTAATTATAACATTTGACGGAACAAGGTAGACTTACTGTAGTCAGGAAATTGCAGTAAGATGAGAATCAAAGCCATATGTCAATTATAAAAATTAATTATTTTGGCTGGAGAGCGAGAGTGGTGGTAGACGCGTGCCTAGATGCCCTGCTCTCCTACCCAAGCCGCACCTCAGATACGAAATATTTGTTAGGGTGCTTGGAGCAACTAACTTTCCAATATAAATTTGTAATGGTGACTAGAATTTTAATTAATTTAATTCAGCATGTTTACATTTGTTTTCAAATAATGTAATTCAAAGGAGAATTGTGCAAAGTATTTATGCCTGCAACCTTTCAACATTCTTCTCATTATCACTCACCAGTAAAACTTTCTCTTTTTTTCAGCATTTCTACAATAAAATACACCTAACTGCTGTATAAAAAATATCCTGCCTCAAAATATTACCTATCTTGGTGATCCGCAGGTAGTTGCACGGCGAAAACTGTAAACGCCAACCTAATCCCCGGCTTATAGTCTGAAAACTTAAAGACTTGAAGTAATTTTTTTAACTTAAACATATCAACGTAGTGGGCTCAAATTCAATTTCGAATATTATATTTAACACATATAATATTTAATTTTAGTGGAACATATCTGAATTTATTGATACGGAATAGGATTCAGATTTTTAAATTGTATTTCATTTATGTAACGTACATTTCTACCTTGTACATGATGTTAATAAATTGTTATACTGGAAAAAGTACCATCCAATATTTCTATACATTATATGCAGAATGTAAAAAACGGTGATACTAAAATATTCAATAATGCAATTTGTACAAAAAAGAAAAACTTTGTACAATTCTCTTTTTGATTACATTTATTGTCAAGAAATGTAAAAATACTAAAATGAAATACTTCAAACTCTAGTCACTATTACAAATTGATATTGAAACTTTAGTCGCCCCGAGCACCCTGTCAAATATTTCGTATCTGCGGTGCTGCTTGGGTCTCCGAGGAGAGTGTTAAGCACGGGTCTACCACCACTCTCGCTCTCTAGACGAAATAGTGGTAAGCGCAAAACATGTGCGGCTGACGGGTATTTCTCCAGCTTGGGCATGTCTGTGATAGAAGATAGCTATAAAAAACAAACGATTGTATTAAATAAACTATTTTTGTCAACTTACACTAATTACTATCTCATGAAGTAAAAAGAGAACAAAAAAATAAACATTTCAGAAAAAACCGCAACTATCTGATGTCAATATAGGTTAGGATGGTTTTCAACAATAATAGTTATTTTGAGCAATCATTTTTCCGAAATTTTAATTAATTATTAAGTTACTGCGAGTGAAAAATAGACAAATAGGTTTTAAAAATGCAGAAAAAACTGCATCTTTTTACCATTAAACAAAAAAAAATATTATTACCAATAAAAATAAATCATCTAACAAATTACTTTCGTTGACCTGCAGTAATTATTACTTTCCTCTAATCGAAAATTAGACAAAAAGTTGAAAAATCACAAAAAGAAAGCAATTTCTAGCCTTATTCAAAGAGTATACTATTAACCATAATAATGAATTGCTTGAACAATTATTTTTGTTAAAATTCATTGACTTTTGCCACAAAAAGTGGATTTTTGTGTAAAAAAATCACGACTTTCTATTTTTATTCTAAGATAAAATTGCTGAAAACATTAATCAATTGTTGAAACAGTTTATGTGCACATCTAATTATTAGTATAAAGAGGAACTTGGTGTATTAGATACAATTTTCATGGGAATGATACTTAAAAAGTCATGTTTTGTTCATATTCCATGGCTGATTTTGAAGCGAAATGTTGAGTTTCAACTCTATTCAGCTAATATTAACGATTAGAAATAAAATTTACAAATAGTATCGAACAATATTTTTCTTTAATGAAAACTATGCTATACCCGAGATATGTAGACTGCGTAGAGCAGGTTCGAGAGGCGGAGCCTCCCGCAAGGCAAAAAAAATATCTCCACAAAGGTTTATTTTGCCTGCAAATAAAAGAAACCATAACTTGTCACAATCATTTAGAATTTATCTACGTCAGCGAACACCATTTCGATGATTTTTTTGCCGTTTGCACCTGATTCAAACTTGTCATAAACTCTTCAAGCCCTTCATGCATCAAATTACTTCAACGAAATTAAACGAAAACAATCTGTCACGAATTAAATAAATCCAAACTCGCCCAAAACGATTTTGCTAATCGGTGACAGCGTTTTGGTCATCGATGTTCGCGGTTTTGCTAATTGCTTACGCGCACAGCGCGGAATCGGCTATTTTAGGTGTCTGGAAACGGTGGGATAACGAGTGTTTTACATATATGTGAAGAGCAAAATATATTTTTTCTAATGAGAAATACTTCTTTAACTTCACGGGAACTGCGCCGTCTCCAGATAAATTTTTTTATAAACAAAAAAATGCATTCATTTTTGTGTGAATTCGAATCAATTTCGAAACGATATGTATAGAAATAAAAAAAATTTGATGCATTTTCGTACCGTTTTTTTTTTAAATTCGTTGAAAATGAACCATTCGGTGCATGTGTTGTTGAAACAAAATAAGGAGCTATAATTCCCATGTTTCAATTGGGCTTATTTCCAAGTATATACTTGGAAGCACGCACTTTAAAGAGTTTTCAGTTAGAAAACATACAAGGGCTCTATTTTCCTCAAGAAAAATGTTGATAATGAAAAAATGATTTGTGAACATCTGCAACTCACGGCTACCTTAAGCCAATTTTGATTGCAAAGTTTTAGCCTGTTTACTTATTTCATAAACTAAATTATTTATCTTTGCATTGTTGCATTATCTTTCGCATTGTTAGGACTCGCGAAATGTGACGTAATTGTAAACCAACCCTTAACATGTGGAGTTTGCTTCGTCCTTTAAATCAGTATCGAAATGACATTTAGAGGCACCGGTCGTGTACACCGAGAATGGGGAAAAACCAAATGGAAAGTTCTAAAGTTTGAATATTTATTCTTTGCTAAAATTGTGTTTCGTTATGCAGATAATAGAACATCTGGAAACCTACTGAAAAATAAATAATTTATATCCATTTATTATATTTTTGTAATGAAAAGAGAATTTTAAACATGAAAACCATAAACAATGCTAAGATTTTTGACCGGGGGAGAGGTATTCTCTTTTTATTATAAATTCAAAGATTTAGTCCTAAAATAAACAAAACAACAAGCTATAAACACACACACACACACACACACACACATATATATATATATATATATAACGCGCACGTCGATGCGCGAATGATGTGCATGCAAAAATTCACCATGTTCGCCCACATTTTGTGATTGTAACTGAAGTGCGTGCACAAAGTGTGGTACAATGCGAGCATGTTTACAATCATCTTGTAACGAAATTTTGCGGCGCGCACATGCGCGCAACATGAGTACCTAGTGGGGACACGAAATGTTGAATTTATAAATTAACAAAATTTATTATTTAATGATTATAAAAGCTATAAATTGCCTTTTTAATAAGGGTGACGTTCTGTAGGTGCAACGCAACAACATCACAAAGCAGAATATCATAGATGTGTAAGAGATAGAGAATCTATATTCTTTGTAATCATGAGAGTGAAAGAGATAAATAGATCTGCCGCCTCTTTCACTCTCGCTTTACGCCGTCATTTTCTGCGCACATGGAACTGCGCGGAACTAGCGGACTAGCTGCCGGCTAGCCCAGTGCCTTTAGCAACATTGCAACGCGTCGGTATGTGTCTGTTCTAGTTTTGTGAGAATTACGAATACTACAATGAGACCGCACGCCATGTATTTCGAGTGGTCCTAGCTCGCGATCGCCAGTCATCGGAATTTTATGCCTTCCCAAATTAAAGCTTCCCTGCAGTGAAAATATAAAATTAGAAATTGTCATCTGCTATGGAGTATCCAGTGTGTTTATAGGTTAAGTTTGGTTATGTCAGGTGTTAGTTGGTGTCACAAACGCAGTAATAATGCTTGTATAATTTATACAATTATATGAATAATGCCATTAATACAAGAGGAGGAATATAAAAGCAATAAAACGCAAGTATAAATATTAAGGATTTTGAGTCTAATACCTCTCTCTTTCTGTGCCCTACTACCCAAATCACAGCCCTTACAAAAAGAACGCGACATTATTGTATCACTTATTATATAGGTTTTTAGCGCTGGCACTATGCACAACAATTTTTTTCCTCTAAACACAAAAATTTTGCAATTGCACAATGGCATTAATAGCTTATATTTATGCCGGTTATGCCCAAAAAGATAAGATAGAAAGGTACAGGAAAACTTTGAACATCGAAGGTCTTAGCGATAAGAAAAGAAATAGACGTATAAATGATTACAGACACAAATAGAGGATACTCAAACAATTAGTTAAGGAAAGTAAAAATAAAATTAAAGCATAAGAAGAAAAAAAATACAAAGCGACTTTAAAGGAAGCAAGAAACTGCTTTATAAAAAAAGAAGAAAAATAAAAGTACAGAATTGTTTAACATTAGAAATAGTAATGGGGAAATGCTATATGATGCAGGCGGGATACTAGACGATTTCAGAGATTATTCTAGGGGACAATGTGTAGATTAAACTATAGGAGACCACAGCTGCGATGTAGAACATGATGCGTTAAAAAACTCAATTAAAAAGTCTGTGTGACTGAGATTAGGGATATAATAAAAAATTTTAAAAATGGTGAGACTGTCGGAGTAGACTGTATTAACAATGAAATGCTCAAACACGGTGGCGATTACATACCAAATGGACTGTGCGAATTGATACATTTATGTATCGAGATGGGAGAAGTCTCATTATTGAAAAGAACGATTATCGTACCAATATAAAAAAAAGGAAGATAAATGCGACTGCAATAACTACAGAGGTTTGAGAGTAAGAAAAAAAGTTTTCTGTGCTTTTTTTGACCTAGAGAAAGATTTCGACAAGGTAAATATAAGTAAACATTGGGCAGTCCTGAAAGAGTCAGAAGTCAATGGATGGCTTTTGCAAGTTATAGAAACAATATATACGGGTAGCAAAGAAATTGTAAGGGTAAATGGGAAATTGAGTGACTTTTTCGATATTATTCAAGGAGTTAGACAAGGTTGCATTATGTCTTCGTGGTTATTCATATTATTCATGGACAAGTGTTCAAGAAATGGCTCTTTTCGACGAAGAAGGTGTGGATCTCGAAACAGTAAGGGTACGTGGGTTAGCGTTTACAGATGATAAGGTTGCTATGGCAGAGTCAATCGAAGACTTGCAAAGAATGTGGAATAAACTTAATACAAGCATGAAGAGCATGGGGTATGCCTTAGTAGCTTATTTACTAGGGACAGAAAGATATATGAGGAGTTAGATAAGAAGGTTATTGGTAGAGCAGGCCCTCTTATTAGAAGTCAAAATATAACAAATACAGATAAAATGGCAATACATAATTTTATATTTGTACCGACATTACTATACGGTAGCGAGGCATGGACCTATCAAGAAAAAGATGAGAGTAAAATTAACTAAATCGCTCACTTCTATAGCCTAACCTTCCTCGCTGTGCCTCGCCTTACCTCGCACGCACTTCGCTCTTTTCTCGGTATGCCTCGCATTACCAGCCTCTGTCTTACACAAATATTGCGCTCTATCCCTGCGCATAATCCACACATAGTTCTCGATAATTCTTGACTCTATTGTTCTCTCCTTTCCTTTTGCCTTCTATTTCTCCATGCCATTCTTTTGGACCAACTCATATACCTTCCCTCCTTCCTCATGCATCCTTCTCACTTCATCTATCCGCAAACCATTCCTTCTAAAATACCTTTCCCTTTCCACCTCCATTTATGCACCAGTACGTCTGTTACCCTCCTCCCAACAACACTCCCTAACCAGCTTACTTCCCCCCCTCTTCCAAAAATTTCTCTTTATATTGACACGCTCGACTCCCTGTTATAATCCCTAAACTCGTTCTTCCAGTCTCCCTGCTGACAATATAGTTCGGCGTATTCCTTGCCAACCTTTGTGTCCACTTTACATACCCTTTCTTGTATCCTATTTACCTCCTTACTTACCTTCCATCCCCACACCTCCACTCCGTAAAATAAGACACTCAACTCTAGCGAATCAAACGATTTCATTCTCCTTACAAAATCATCTGCGAACCTCTTCCCAAGGCCCCACACCTGCCTCATCACCACATTTGCTCTTCTTACCCTCTCTTTTTTATGACCACCCACTCGCCCATTCCTTCGAAACAGGAAGCCCAGGTGAACAAACTCTTTTACCTTCTGTACCGCTTTTTCCTTCCACTTCCACTCCCCTCCCTTATCTCTCTCACCTCCTTTTCTGAACACCATAACTTTCGACTTGTCCGCATTTAACTCTAACCTATTTTTGTCTAAGTATCTTCTCTACCTCTTTATCGTCTCCTTTAAAGCCTCTCCGCCCTTTTGCCAGCAGCACTATGTCATCTGCATATGACAGGGACCATATCCTGACTCCTCCTACCCTAACTCCTCCTATCACTCTGGCCGCTAGCTTACTTTCCATATCCGCCATCAAAATTGCAAAAAGCGTTGGGCTCAGCGGACACCCTTGCCTCAACCATCTATCCACACAGAATCCCTCAGAGATTCCCTCCCCTCCTCTCACCCTATTTTTCTTCTCCTTATATACCTCTCTTACCCTCTCGATCAGGTCCTCTTCACTCCCCTCTCTTCCATTGCCTCCCACAACCTCCCCATATCCACAAAAGGGAACGCGCCTTTTAGATATACAAAAAACGTACACTTTGGCACCCCTTTTGGTTAGTTTTCTATTCACCACGTGCTGCAAGACATGAATATTGTGAATAGAACTCCTTTCTTTCCTAAAGCCCGCCTGCGTCTCCGGCAAAATATTCCATTCCCCTCAACATCCTTACGCAGCCTATCTGGTAACCATACCTTTTTCATTACCCCTTAAGCCTCTGCCTTACCTCTTGCGTGCCAAACAGCCACGCTTCGTTCTCTACCCCGTCCATCCCTACTGCCTTAAATTTTTTCAACTTCCTAATCTGCTTCTCTATTTCCTCGCCATTCATCTCCTCTCTATCTATCTCCCTCGTTCTTCTAATCGCCTAAACTCTCTTTCGTGTATCTGACCCCTGAAATGAATCCTTAAAAAATTTTCTCTATCCGTCGCTCCCTATATTCTCACTTACCCTACCCTACGTTTCCTTAACCTATTAATTATCTTCCACACGCCCCCTTCTGTCTTAACACTTCTCATCTCCTCTTCTAGCTGTTTTTCCTTTTCCTACTCTTTCTTCTTACATATCGTCCTAAACTCCGTCCTCATTTTTACGTCCTTTTCCCTTTTCGTGGTTCCTACCTTCCACTCTTCCTCCCACCTTCCTTCTCTTTATCACTTTACATTTTCTATCCCACTACGGCTTCACCATTCCTTTCTTCTTCTTCCTAAATATCTTCTTTTGCACACAACCTCCCACTTTCTCTTTTAGATCCTACCATTTCCCGTCCACTGACTCCCCCTCAAAGCTTACGTTGACAACTGCTCCTGATACTTCTATATTGTATTCCCTCGTATCCACAAACGTCGTCCTCTTTTACCATACCATTCGCGACCACTTACCCTCTATCCTCCATTTAGTTACTTAGAAGCTCCCCCTCTTTATTTATTATCTTATCCTCCGATTTTCTTTCGAAGCTAATCTAATCCGATCCTAACCCCTGTTATAATTTCCCCACTAGCCCATTCTTTCCTCTTTACTTTGACTGCCTCCTGTAATCTCCACCTATACCCCCTTGGCAACTTTCGCTCTACTCTATCCCAATCGCATCAAATTCCTGAATATACCTGCAATATAACAATATAACAATATAGCACTCCTCCGCCCTGCTTTACTCCCAACCCCCTACTTACCCCGAAATAAGTCCCCCTGCACTTCCTTCAACACCTCCTTCTCCTCGTCCATACCCACATTTTCTCGTCTATTTTTATTTTCTGATACCCTACCTTCGCCGCTCTCCCTTCGCGTCCCCTTCCTATTCCTGTCATTTAGCATTTTCTGCACATTCCTTTCCTTCCTCGTCAAATGTTGATCGATGGCAATCTTCTTCTCCTTTATCCTATTTTTGTTACGCATTACACTCAATTTATCTTCCCAGCTCTCCAATTCCACCACCGCCACTTCATTTTCCTTTCTCCTCTCCATCCTAACTTTCCCTACCTTGCCTTTAACCCACCCTATGCTCTGTAGCTGGACTTCCACCCCTCCCTTTCTTCCCCGATCTTTAGATTCAATCCCCTTATCACTATATTATTTCTCCTATCTCTCTCCATTCTACCTGTCCTCCACATTCTCCAGCCTTTTTTCCGCCATTTCCTTCCACACCTCAATATCTCCCTCCATCCCCTTATTTTATCCTCTATTTCCTTTCTCACCGACACCAACTTTCTCTGCAATCCTTCTACTTCCCGCCTCAGCTCTTTTACTTCCTTTTCTCTTCTCTCATCTCTTACCCACAGGTCCTCCCTCATACTTTCCATCTGCTCCATAGCCCCTTACGTCCTCTCTCAACCCTCTGATCTCGACTATCAGCACCGCGATAACCTCCTTCTCCGCCTTCCACTCCATTTTTAGGGGGGGGGAGGAGACCTATGTGCTCGTACCCTTTTTTTAAAGGGACTCCTTAGCACTCTTTTCTACAGACTCTCTTTGCTTTCCCCTATCCTCTTCAAGAGATCCTCCCCCTCACTTGCACTGGACGCTCTCTCCCTTGCCTGATCGCTTCCTTCCCTTCGATTCTTCCCCCTCCCTGAATCGCCACTCGACACCGGGCCACACACAGCTGGCCGTGTCGTTGCACACCTCCCGCTAGTAGCCTTGCTTATGATTTCTCTTAATCTCTTAATAATTTATCATTTTGAAACATTTTGTAAAATATGGCAGCCTAGCTTCTAAAAAATTGGTCCCATTCGAAAAGAGGCAAACTGTTCTAATATTACTTTACTTGAAATAAACGGTGCAGTATGTCCTTCAAACTAGCACCTTCAATATCGAAATTCTCAAATTTCTTTGTATTCCGAAGGAACCCAGACAATCAATTAAGGTTGAACCCTTCATTGTTTTTATTTTTATGCGGGATCGTTGAATCTTGCCTTCGAAGAGGTGCTGTTGCTGCCATGTTGTGCGTTGATCAATTTTAGAGGAGGTTTCTTTCTGTTTATTATAAAATTTCGCGTATTAGCGTTGGAGACAATCACTGAGAGAGAGAGAGAGAGAGACCAAACGGATGAGAACACACAAAGAAGAATATTTAAAAGTATTAAATTTCGCTACCTTACCGTACGGTGACCCTCAGGGTAATTTACCCATTGGACTGGAAGCGAAGCTTCAACACATCCCCGTCCGATCCGTCACTCGACTGTGTGAAAGATTTCACACAGTCTCCGATATCAGCCTTCCACTTCAACGCGTTTCTCCACTTAATATCCCAAAACCCTCCCTTTTCGGATCTCCCTTCATCGGAGTCAAACCTTCAGGGCGACAATACAGGGCGCGACATGTGCGAGGAAAAGCAGACGGAGTGAGGAAACATCAAAGATTCCCTATAACAGTCGGGCTTCTTATCTAGCAAGGTAAGAGAGCCGGTCGACGAATGCTGGTGGGCCAGGTTGCGAATCAACCTCGTCTCCTCGCATAGCGATAGGATAGTGGGACTTTTCTGCTGACTCTCACGGGAAAGGTATTATTTGATACATGTGCCTTCATGCACTGTTGCTATGTCGTTAAATTTTACTGTATTAATTCGAAATATTACTTTGTTACCTCAGCCATCACCATCAATCCTGCAAGTTTTTTAATTATAGTGCTTCAATTACAAATGTTGCTTATAATAAATCTGGAAACATTATTAATTATTTTCGATTCAGTTATAAACAACATTCTAGTGAGTTGGTTCATTGTTCATTTTCATTTTTAATAACAATCTTCATTGTCAATCCACATTTTTCAGTCGCGTTGAGTCTCGCGATTATCCGGATAATAAGAAGGCTAGGAGGTGGCACGAGTGTAGGCGGGGAGAGGATGCTGGCACGCGCCACTGCCCCCCCCCCCCAGCATTGTACTCGGTGTATCGTGGTCAATGTATTGCGATTTTAATATATTTGTTTGCTCCCTCTCTTTCTATCACTTTTTAGCCTACTAGTCTTATTTATACTACAGGATTTCCACGGGAGGTGCATCTACTATTGATTGTGTAGCTTTGGGGACAAGCAATTGAAGAGAATTTGTTTTATTGCCTACTCTTACATACCCCACCGTAACAAACCCGCCCTGGACTTCTAACAATCGTCCTCGAATGTCACCAGTGTCCGATGTGGTTGCTGCTTCCGTCGGGATACACCTTATTATCTTTTATAAGTACCGCGTATTAGAAAACAGTTGCATGTTTTTCCACCTTCCAGAGCTAGCATATCATTACGCTGATAGGAGAGCATTCCCAGTATTTGCAGCAATAGATATGTTCTCGCGAGGGGAAATTTGGTTCCCTACACCAAATACAACTGAGGAACTTTTATCATACTTCTTACGAAAAGTGCGAGAGGCAGGTTGATTATGCATTAATGAAGTTAATCTACATTTTCTTCTAAGACACCGTGAACTTTATGTCATTATAAAGGAGAGAATTTGATTAACCTTAATTCGCGATTACGGTGATTTCCCCGTGGTTAATTTTGTACTATATCCCTAAGGGTAATAATTATTTACCAATATCCTCCCCTTGATACCTGGCGTTTTAAGTTTCCTTTCTTTTATCTACATATACATATAATTTATCCCTTGTGTGAAAGCCGCAAATGCTCTCCGGGTTGCAGTCGTTTGCACAGTTTAGTCTTAGGATTCCTTATTCCTGATTAGGATGAAAAATTCACCCTCCATGCACAACTCTATTCATTGTTGCTGGTTCAGGTATCTTACTCGTAACCGATACCACTGATTCTACAATGCGACACACTCTATGGGACTTCATTCCCTTTTTATATATCACCACAGTACACTAGTACAGCAAAAGAAAGAATTCGATGTTGATATCCACATGTTTACAGTACTGGCAGTGACGAAACTTCAGGGTTATGAGGGTATGAATCAGCGCTCTACGCGGGTTGTAGTGTCTGCTTCGGCATCCTTATCCTTGACGATGCTGATGGTGAATTGTCGAACGAAGGATGTGTTATGTCCTTGGAAGAGTGTTGCTTAGATAGTGTATCCTCAGGAGTAGAAAGGTCATATTGAGTATTTCCTGGAAAAATTTTAGGTGATTCTAGGTTTTTATGAACCGTGAGCTCTTCCAGAGAAGATAATTGAACAGGCTGTTCTTGAAATCGAGATTCACTAGCTATTGTTTCTGAAAAGGATTGCTTCGTTCTCCAGGCCGTTTTGACACAGCAACAGGGATAGGAAAATAAAGTTTTAATAAGAGCGGCTCGACAGAGGTAGAATACTATCAGTATTAACAGCAGTACAAGACAGGCATAGGTGCCATGTATTAATGAAGTATGACTGGAATATTCTTGCCTTTGCATACTGAAATCGTATAACTGTTGTTCCAGTTGTTCCAAGTTTTTGTCTCCTTCCTTGTAGGATGGCAGGCTTATATCCTCCTGGGAATTTGTTGGGTTTAAGCCTGTTATCTGAGTTGATTTTCGGATTTGTTGCAATTTTGAAGATAATTTTGAAAGTTATAAATAAATCTGTGATTCATATACGTTTATTGTTTGTTTATGACTAGATTCCAACCCTGGTAAGGTGACCGTAGTTGTTTTCAGTTTAGACTCTAGTGCAATTTGGATAAATCTCAAGCCTTGGGGATTAATTTGATCAGGTGGTTCCATAGTACAATGGAGCTCGGCATCTATTGCCTCAGATGTTGAAAATATCCAACCGCTTAAAGATGGTATAACCTTCCAATAAGGTTGATGTTTGAACGATACCTGTATGTTGCATAATCGAAAGGTTTTTAGGGATAGATTTAGCAGGAGTTGCGCCTCGCAGTTTTGATGGGTGGCTGTTTCATAAATGGGGAACAGACCCGGGTATAGAAGATATCTATTCATCCTGCTACATAGGGCATCCTCAAACTGGGTTAGCAGCATGTAAGGGCGCTGAGTCTCCTCCATGAACAGATATGCAAATTTTGATAGTACGTATGCCCTTCCCGTTCTGTTTTCTAAAATTGGTTCACGTACCGGAAGTGGATGCATTTGATAACTGGTAAATTCGACCTCGTCAATTAGCGCTATGTCCAACACGACGTAGAGTGTACCCTTTTTGCAGTTAATTGTTACTACGGCGATTTTGGCTGACTCGTCAATGCTCACATGTGGCCCAGGTATTGGAAAAGACACCTTGGTTGCGTGATCCTGGATGACGCGATATACGGGTTTTAGTTGTTCAGATGCTAGCAACCCTGGATGTAGTTCTCCTTTTCTCGCACGTGTTGAACAACCTCCATCATTCGATCACCTGATCGGATATACTCATCTAAAACATTTCCTACTGCATGTAGTAAATTGTTAAGGGCATAGGAATATGTTAAATTTTTGAGTACTGTCGATATTCTACCATCGTTTATTAGGAGAATATTTAGCTCATTCTGCAACTGCTACTGACGATGTTCGTGTTTTTCAGTGATTCAGTGCAAGTCTTTCAGTTGGGATCTGATGACATGTGTTTGCCGACGGACCATATGCGATAAATTTGCTTGAGCATGATTGAGTTCGTCGATCTTCGCTTCCATGGCCTGTCTGTTTTCATAGGTCAACAAGCCTGCTACCGGCCCCACGATTCCTCCTATAAATCCCACCATTGGGATGGTTTGTCGTACTCGCATGTTGTTTGGCAAATGCGAGTGATGATTTTTATTGACGTGATATGCTAGCTCGCTGATCTCTCTGTCTATGTCCCTTTTGATTCGTTCTGCGATTTCCATTTTATTCTGCATATTGTGGTCCTGGATGACCTGCTTGCAAAGTTCTTTTAATTTAAGTGGGCAATAGGTTCCCTGTGTCTGGTACCGGTTCTGGATTTCTGTCGAGGAGTCCTGGAATCTACTGACATGTAGAAAGATGTTAATCCTTCAATGGATTCAAGGACTACATTATTATTTTCCGTGAAGCCCCCGATGGTATAAGTTCCAGTAACTTTTTTGTCGAACTTATTTTTACGCACATCCTTAAATATGATCACCCTATCACCAATCACTGCGTTAAGGGGACGTGCCTTTTTTCATAGCGTATGTTCGATTGTTCTTTTGCTTGAATAATTTATTAGCCGCGATCTTCTGAATTTCGTAGAGTCGAACAATCAAATCGCGGAGATAGGATACGTACATTTCCAATTTGTCAATGTGTGGAAAGGAACTCGGTATTTGCGCAGCCCGTCCGTAGAGCAATTCGAATAGAGTGAAATTCGTGGCTTCGTGAACGGACGTATTATACACAAACATGACGAGTCGTAACAGTCGGGCCCAGTCATCAAAATCCTCTGCATAATGTTTTATATAATCTGCGAGGACTATGTGACTGAGCTCCAATGAACCATTGATTTGGGGCCGTAGCCAGCTCGTATTAATTAATTCTCGAGTCAACTTTCCCATTCGCGAATATAGTTAAATACATCGTTACGTAGGCCCGGCCACGTATACCTCTCTCGAATACGACGGTATGTCTTCGTTACATTTTTGTGTCCGGTTAACAGACTATTGTGATATTCTTCTTTTATCCTAACCGCGATTCCTCCAGTGGTACTTCTATTTTGCCGTGGCATAATGTGATAGTGGGAGGATCACCCCGGAATATGTCCGACAGAAACTCAGTCATTTTGATGTGTGTTAGGTTACCTAGTAAATGACTGTAGTTTGCCATACGACACGTTTCACAGCGGTCACGTTCCAAGGCCATTTTCAGATTCTGCAGACCGGTCGTTACTTCGCCCCAGTCTACAGGATCAAAGTGTTTTTACTTAATTACAATGGAGTATACCTTATACTTTCCCGACAGACTGACTAATATTTGACCCGTCTTTGGTCTTTTCTCCCATAAGTCCTGTGGATTAAGGTGCTCAATGGCAATAAGCAATTTAAAAATAAGTTTTGTAGGTTTGCAGTCCTCGGAAATGAAGTGGTTTCTTGGTCCCTTATCTCGCCTTTTTTGTCG
>NC_046660.1:142066706-142073573 GCF_010883055.1 Belonocnema kinseyi
TACTTTTCGGACGGTATCAAAAAGTTAGAAAATCGTTGGACTCGCTGTATCGACCTAAAAGGAGAGTATGTTGAAAAATAAAACCGTCTTTGGCCAAAAAAATGTCTCCGTGTTTCATTTTTCAGGGACTTATCAGACTGCCTAGTATTTCCGACTGTAATTTTACTATCTTAGCATAAGCCTTTTTACGCCTGATCAGGAGTAGGTGATCTTCTAGTCCTACTGGATTTCTCGATCAAGCTTCCACTCCTCGGTTGAGCTTTCCCTTTTTGTACTCGAAGATGTATTGGTAGTCTTTGCGGAGATGCCTTCAGAGAACCAATTTTGGACCCGCAGTTTCAGCATACGTTCATGGCCACAAGCCAAGATGAACTCTCTTCCATACAGATATGGCCGGAAATTTTTCACTGAGTGTATAACGGCCAGGCACTCCTTTTCCGTAGATTCAAAGCGTTATTCCATGCTGGTCATTATTTTAGAAAAGTATGCTACCGACATGTCCATTTAATCGTAGTCTTGGGTTAGTACGACCCCAATAGCAAACTCTGATGCATCGGTAGTCAGCTTAAATTGTTTCGCGAAGTCAGGATACCTCATAATTAGCTCCTCACATAGATAGTTGCGCAAGGTCTGAAAGCTTTCACTCTGTGCAGTTTGTTTTAACCAATATAAGTGCTAATATTATATTCAACTAACATGAAATTGTTTTTAGGTGAATTTTCAAATAAAGAATCACTTTTAAAATGATATCTCCTATAATATTCAAGAAGAAATATTAACTTCTTTTTCATTTTACAGGGAACCCTAGTGAAACGGGTGAACGGAACAGTTGCGCTATTTTGTCACTGTAAAGTGACTATGATAATGACTATACATAGTTTATTTCCGTAATATCACAATATAATTAATAAAAGTAGCAAAATAAATATTGCAAGAGTTGCAATTATCATTCCACTATTTATATTTTTATAAACTTTGTATTAAAAATTTTTTCCCCGTGTATAGAATAAAATAATTATATTAAATTTCCAATGATTTTAACAAAAATATATTTGATAACTGCACAAAAATTAAAAATTAAGAATCTCTCAAAAAGTTGCATAGCGATTTTTTCATTTAAAGCTTAAAATACTCAGGAGACATCTCTAGAACATATTCTTAAAGATAATAGGATGGGCAAGATCTTTCAAAACTCTTTCCAAACTGCTTGTGAGCGTGCGTCATTTCTGACTGTCGGGAATATTGAGGAATTCAATCATTAAAACTCCGACTGGAATTCCGTGCTATTGCTTTCAAATATACTGTAGTAGTTTACAACAGTACTCAAGTCAGGTCTTTAACATAAAATGTGTTAACATAAAATGTCGATTTTCTTTTGTTTCAATGTCAATGCCGATAAAGTAGTTTCGGTCTTCAAATCAGACATAGAACAACTGGATCATACGTTTCCTCACAATCGAAAAATTTCTGTTGTCAGCAATTCTTGATCACCAGCCCGGCTTCCTAGCATCCGACTTCTCCTGCTTTATTATGCTTAATCTTGAATCACCATTTTTTTTAGTTATAAATTTCTTCTCTTTTAACAAATTCGTCAAAACCTATGTCTTATTTTTTAGAGAACCTTTATTTCCTTATGAACCGCATGATACCACTCTTATTCTACCTTTCTGTATTTGAAAGTATTAAAGTTGTCAGCCACATTATTGAGATAAGCTTCAGCACTTAAAGACAAAGCTGTGTAATCTTTTAATTAATTAAGTTTAGTAGTTTTCCAGTACCACGTCTAAAATTTCATGTATCTGTCCTATCTTCTATTCGGCTTATTCCACCTGAATTCGATGCTATATCTTCATTAACATTGACATTAACAATCTGATTAACGACTCCACCTGAATTAGACGTTTCGAACGGAACATTTCCCTCGTCCTCTTGATCACTGTGTTTCGATGTATCTTCCATCAACCTATTTTCAAAGCTAAAACATAACTAATTAAAAACGACATCTCTTTTTAAGCAAATTTCATTCCCTTGCTGACATTAAAAGCAATATCCGATGTAAATATATTCGATCACATAACACTTCTTTTCTCGTGAATTAAATTTTACAGAAATTATTTCCTAAGAAATATATAGATAGGCCACACAGCCGAACACTCTTATTTTTTCTATGTTTCAATTCTCATTATACCATTTTTTCGCTGGAACCTTATTTCTCAAGGCGCTGGCAGGAGCTTAATTATTTAAATAGACCGCCGTAGGAACAGCTTCGGGCTAAATCAGTTTGCTTAGTCTTGTGCTTAAAAGCATACACCTTGCCTTTTTCACAATTTGGAGCAAATTCCATTGCCTCATATATTTTAAAATATAGAAAAATTTTAGAACCATCAGTTAGTATATTATAGGCAACAGTAAAATGCATATGTGACGTGCCGCGAGAAAAGGGACCTTGGATTTAGCTGGTAAATTTTTCAGTAGAAGTCATGTAGAAGCGATTGAAGAGACAGTCAAAGCTAAACACTCAGAGAGTGGGCGACAATCTCAAGAATCCACCTTCCTCTACTCACGTCTACACATTCACCCTCCGTGCTCAGTGAGTCAGATGAGCTAGGCCTGTCAATGAAGGACTTCCATCTTGATTTAGTTCTAAACAAGTTGAATTTTTTTATAGAAATTCTAGATGGTATGCTTAAACATAAAAAAAAAATTTTAGTGAATTTCCGCCTTGTTTTTTTTTTAAATAATGCAAAATAGCGGCAAAATAAGATTTTTTATGTTTATATTTATTTTAATGGAAACAATTAGCCTGTTTAAAAAATACTCTGCTTAAAATGCCGAAAGAAACCCAGATAAAATCCAGATAGAATCGGGAACCTAACCCAGCCTATCAGGAATGAACTACCGCTTTTGTATCAGGTTTGTATCTGGGCCTATCAGAGACTTATGCGGGGCGTTTGAAAATTTTATTCGGGTCTTATTCAGTTCTAGTCGGGATATAATCGGCATACTATTTCGTACACCAGACCTATCCAAGACCACTACGGGGTGCTTGAAACTTCCATTCGGGTCTTATCCTGTCCTGAGCGAGATCTATTCGGTATACAATTTGGCATCCGGTCTATCTGCAACCTATACGGGGCGCTTGCAAATTTTATCAGGCTATTACCCGATCCTAGTCAAGATAATTTCAATACACAATTTTATATTAGGGCCTATACTAGACCTACACGGAGCGGCTGTAAATGCTATCCGGGACTTATTTAATCCTAGTCGGGATCAATTAGTATACATTTTCTTATTCAGGGCTATCCGGTACCTACACGGTACACTTAAACATTCTATCTGGGTCTTATCCCATTCTAGACGGGTTCTAATCGGCATACAATTTTGTATTCGGGCCTATAGGAGATCACTACATGGCGCTTGGAAAAATTAATCCAGACAGTGGCGCACATTGTAATGTTGGTAAGGGGTGGGGGAAAAGCTTCATTTTTTACGGAACCACCCGCCAAGCCCTGGTAGAAAAAACTAAAAATCACAATTTTTCGAGCAAAAAAAAAACAAGACTCTTGTTGAACATTCTTTTATTTTGTACACATTTTTCTTATTTTCGAAATTTGTAACAGAATTGTTACTATAAAATACAACTTGGAGGGCTCTGCACGAAAGGATTGCTGGACTGCATCCTAGGATTGCCGGAACCCACCGACGGGTCCCGAAGTCAGGGGCGACGGAACGTCCCGTCGTCAGTTTGGGCTCGTCCGCCAAAGTGTGTCCCAGTTTTTCTATTCGTACCAGTGCTCTCCCAATTCTCTACGCGCTTCGTGGACTGATCCCTGTCATCACGATCGCCTAAGGAAACCTTACCAACAGCCCAACACCCGGTCGTCGTCAGGACCAACTGGAACTTGTTCGAGGACGGACTAACCACCAATTTGACCATTAGCACCCTGCCACGGGCTACCGGCACTCCCGTCAATGTAAGTGGAAATAAATGTTCCTTTCGTTATATAAATTTCTAGCCTTCTTTTATTGTTTTTTTCACCTTTCTCGGCGTTTCCACCTTTTATCCCCCCCCCCCCACCCACCTCGATATTACCAACGTAATACCTGGCGCCCAACTCAGAATTACCCACACACTCTTTCTTTCAAAATCCCGAACCCTGCTGAGAAAAGGAGACATAAGAGTTTAAAAATCAAAACGAAAGAATTGAATCACTACTCTGGACTTTCACCCTAAATTACCGATGGTAACTTTTGCATGCTATTTGATCCATACTTTGCTAATGGCCTAAAATTTCTCATGAAAAGTAATAATAAATGTAGTCATAAAAAGTGATTTTTATATATGCATTGCCAAATTTTAATATAGGACATTTGTAAGATTATTGGTGTGCACCATTTTATATCTGTTTTCTTATGACATTCTCAAGGGCTCGATGCATCGATGCAAACTATTTCATATGTAATTTTCTCCGAACATTTTTATATGTGCCATTTTCATGCTTGTTTGAAATGTTTCGCTATGTGTTTGCCAAACATTTTTTTTCGGGGAAAGTGACTCGAATTGCGGATGGTTAAAACAGGTAACAGAATGCGTACATTAGTGATAAAAATATTACTGTTATCTAACAGAAATTTATAAAAAATACGGAAAAACTGGAGTAGTATTAAAATTTAAAAAACCGTGAAAATTCTGAAATGTTTAGCGACATTTTAGAGCAATTAGAATTCACTATTTTCCATATTCCTTTTGTTTTTAAAAATAAAACCAAAAGTGACGGATAGCCAGGGGAGAAGTGCGATCTGAAAAAAGCATCATAATTTTTTTTCTGGCCGACTCTAGTCGACTCGCTCGGCGGTCAACAGTTATCCCTGTGGGCGTTTATCGAGGCCAGGGTATGTCGACGTCAGGTGCCCCTGACCGGCCTGCACGCGGCACAACACCCGCAACTCCCTTTCCACGTAAACGACTCGATCGGTGGTCAACAGGCGCCCCTGTGGCCATACATCGAGGTGAAGGCACGTCAACATCAGGCGCACCTGACCATCCTACTTGCGGTACTCGTGCCTACCTATTAAGGGCAACCTCCGGACGATCTCCCTCCTACGGTGAAGTCGGGACTAAGGTAGCTTCCCGTCCTGTACCTGACCTGACTCGGCCGTGGGGGAGCTCTCATTCTGTTTCCAGGGTACGAGTCAAAGGTTACTCCTGAAGTCCTGCTCCGGACGACGCGTTCAAGACGTCCTGCACACCAACTTCCTATCTTATCTTTCGGCACTTTTATATCAACCATTGATCATTTTCTCGCTTCCGTACCAACGGCACACATTACAAACACGCACACTATATTGTACGCTCCGAGCACACCACAACCACACTTAAAAATGGCAATGACACACACCCGACCACCTCTGCACACGCACACGCATACACACACACATTTACCCGATACTGGCATTTAGTTCATAATTAGTAATGTACATTTATAGGTAAATATACACATTTCTTTCTAAATAATATTTCAACCACTGTTCATCTTTTTGTAAAGCCTAAATCGCAGTTAAACTAAAGTTAAAATAATGAGCACTATGAATGTAGAGGATTTCGCTTTGAAAACATTATAAAAAATAAATCTAATCGAGCATGTGTCGATTCTCGTCCTGACTTTATTTTCTACTTTCACATTATCCTATTCTTTGGTGACATCAAAATAATCAAAAACGAAGTATAATAAAAAGTATATTTAGTCGCCAGTAAATTCAAATTCGTCGTTGGTAGGACCATGGACCAAAATCATAATTTTTATTATTACCTCAAAGAAGAGTTCCATATTACGGTTGATAAGAGGGATATTCCCATGAGTATTTAAGAATTAATTATGTAAATCTTTATTCTTATATGACCTGTCGCTCAGGTTTAATTCCCTGGGTGCTAAAAAGGATACCTAAAAGGTTCGGTTACGCAACGAGGTTTGAAGGCCACTCGATGGAATGGTTAGACCCATTTGCCTCGCTGCCTCAACTCGAGGGCGGAATTAAGGGGCGAGTTTCCACGACCTGTTCAAAATATACTGAATTTTAGAAGACACGCAGGTCTTATTTAGCATTTAGAGAATATTATCTCTATATGTAGCCTTTACTGGGCAGATGCGTTCGTAACAGGCTATAGAAGTGTCGAATCTCTAAGCCTCTTTCACACAGCCTGACGAGTAACGGAATGATTGTAAAATTTACCCTCCGATTCTGTTAACCAAGTTACAAGTTTTATTGCTGCAGTTGCTCGAAAAAGCGAAGGTAAAGTTCGTAGAATATTATCCTTTTGAAAGATAGAGGCTTCAGCCTTGAAATAAAACTTTATTATTTATCGCGCAGAAAAGAGGGATATTTGCCCTTAGAATTTTCGTAGGATCGACAGTGGATACAATCCAATTGGGCTCTCGTGGAGAGAACTTAGCTGAGCAAAAGTCCAAATGCTTGGTTATTCACCAAGAGTTTGAAATTTTTTTTTTTTTTTAATAGAATCTTCAGACAAGAATAAGAGGTTTTTAGTCCCCAGTTCTCTCTTCTCGATCGTTCATGACGTCGTCAAGGAGGGCGTTTTGGAGTTTGCGCTTTAGAGTTTCTCCTGCGCACGGGTGCCTGAAAGTAGGAAAAAGATGTATATGTATATATATATATTACACTAGGATTGTCCAAAAATGCATTGCACCTTTTTTCACATTAGTGAACAAGACAACCCCCTAGCCAAAAAAGTTTTCAGTTCTGGAGAAAGAAAATCTTTACTTTATTCTTCAAAATTCCAACAGTAACTCTTGCCACCATGCACATGTAAATCCCATATATTTTTAAATTAATTTTTAACTCAGC
>NC_046660.1:142073673-142078150 GCF_010883055.1 Belonocnema kinseyi
GGCCACTTTAGTGAACATTGTACTGATATTCGGGGAATATCCCCAGATTTGTCCGGGTAGACGCCCTTTTCGACATTGCAGCTAAAATTAATTTCTGGTTCCACGTCGCGAATAGGTCTCCGATAGACCCGACAAAACATACTTTTTGGGACATACTCTCTTTACCGTTGCAAATTTTCCCAGGTTAATCCCGTGTAAACTCAGACAGACGACCTTTTTGACTACAGGAAATCAATTTGTGTTTCCATGTTCCGGACAGGTCCCGGGTAAAACTAGATAGATTGGCACATATTGATTTTATTTACCTGATTTTTCGCTGATAGACCTGGATATACGATTGTTTTAATTTGAGGAAATCAATTTCTGCATCCGCGCTCTAGTCACGATGCGGATATACGCAGATAGAAGGACTAGGTCGATTTTGTCGAAATACATTACTGGTTACGTTTTTCCGATAGAAACTGGATAGTGCCGAATAATTCCCAGATAGAAAATAAGTAACCGGATAGAGCACGGATATATTCGTATAAGAGTTTTCTTCGGTCTTCATTGGAGCTTTATTAGGGTTCCATGGAATTTTATCCTGAATTTTTAGCAGGAAGAGAAAATTAATTTTTGTTGTCGGGTCCTGAATAGGTCTGTAAAACTTGTTTCCTTTTTCAAAGTTAAGCTCCCATATTGATCTCGGAAAAGCACGGTTAGACGCTTCCTTTGAACTTAGAGGAAATGAATTTATGTTTTCACTTCCCAAACAAATTCCAGATAGACCCGTATAAACATACACTGTACAACTTCTTTTTCAACGGTAAACTCTCAGATAGGTCCCAGATAGACCCGTTTAGACGCTTCTTTTAAGTAAGGGAAATCAATTTTTTTCGTGTCCCAAATAGTTCCAGGATAGACGCGGTTAAACAAACACTATCAGATAGGTCACGGATAGTACCAGATTGAAAAAATTAATTTTTGTTTTCATATTCCAAAGAGGTCCCGGATAGACCCAAGTAGATGAGCATGTTGACTTAGATAAGATTAATTTCTGGTTCCATATTCCGGGTAGATACCGAATAGACCCAGATTGATGGTCGTTTTTGTCTTTACTAATATACAGAATTAGTCAGGTCTCCTTGATAGAACCTGGAAAGATTCGTAAAATTTCCGAATTGGAAATAATTTCACATATAGAGCCAGGATGGACCCACATACAAGACTTATCAGGTTTGTATCAGGGTCGTATCCGATTTCTTTCGGATCCTGTTAGGAATTTTAAGCAGGGTAGTTAAATAGACGAATGTTTTGTCTTTGTTGTACAGTAACCCTTTACCCAAAAATTAATAAAAATATCAGCTTTTAAAAAAAAAACCATTCTAGCCAAATTTATTAATTGTTCTTGATGCCCGTGGACCTCACTTGTGCCCATAAGCCCTGTTACACTTTCTTGCAATGAGAAAAGAGGAGTAGCTGCTCCTTCTGATTGTTTTTACCTGCCTTTTTCTTAAATTTTTGACTGCTATAGGAGCATTTTTTAATGCACTGTATAGTATATACTAATATTATTCATTATGCATTTTTTTATTTCAGATTCTCCGGGCTTTGGGCATTCTTATACTTTATCGGATTTTGTTACCTAACTAATGCGTGGAACAAATCAGAAACTCCTCCGAATGGTGCTGGAGTTAACAACGTACAAGGAGCGATCGCATTTTCATTTTTCTCAATATTTACTTGGGTGAGCTTTTAATACTAAATGATACGCGATTATAGCCTAATAAATATTTTTTAGACTAATTGGAAATGAATTAAAAGACTTTAGGATGACGTGTCTATTGGGTTTTAGTGTATTTTATATTTACATCAATTGGTTAGGCTGCCTTTGAATGGCTGATTGCGGGACGAATAGATTGGTTGGAAAGTTATTTATTTAAATTAAAAATTTCTTATTGTTATATGTTGAATAATTTACTGGGATATCATTTAATTAACATATTTGAAACAAATCCGGACATAAGATCTCCATTTTCATTTATAGAGCATTTTTAGGCATTTTAATTTATTTTGTTTTACTGAAATGGTGTTAAAATTATTTGCAAGTGACCACACATGAATTTTCAATATTTTCACTCTACCCTGTCGATCGAAAAGCACTAAAATTACACTCAAACGGTACATTCTCCATTTTTTTCAGTATTGCTTTAGTCCTGTTCTTTTAAGGGGATCTAAACCTCAGGTTTTTATATCTAAGATCTCTTCAAAGTGTGCGTTTAAACGTTTAAAAGACAATCGCCATCCAATCAGAATGGTTCTTCCAAAAGAAATATTCGATATTTCATTTTAAAGATGCAAATATTACGTATCACTATTATTATTAATAATTGATGCACTGCAGGAACCAAACGGTCTACTAGAGTGAGACTCTAGTGGTTTATATTTATGTGTGGTCATTGATTTTTCCCTTTTCTTCGACTTTCCCGTTAGTTCTCGGCAATTTTGAATATTAAGGGGACTCTCTAGATATTCATTAAGTTCAAACTTCTATTCATTTTTTCTGGGTTAATATGACATTTATTTTAGGACAATTTTACACTTAAAATGTAACTCCTCCCCCTTCCACGTTACTAAACTCCCGAAGTGTCGTCAACCAGCACTCATTCCCGAAATTGATGTCCTTCCAACCGTTTCCGTGTGCACTAAGCTTTCTTTCACGTTTAATTATTTATTCACTCGCTGAAAAATTGCAAAGAACAAGTGAGATTTTTAAATCGGAAAATTAACTTTTGACATAATTAATATACACGACTAGGCAAATGCACGTTTATTTTGTATAACGTCCTAAAGCGTTTGATAATACTCCATGAATAGGCCCGGTGCCTAGCTGGATGACGCTTTGCGAACGTAATGGTGAAAAACGCGGATAAAAACCAGATCGAAAATTACTTTTTGAGTAGGATTTATTGATTATGTTGCATTTGGCATTTGCCTAGCGACTGTGGAAACGAAGACCGGACGTGGTTTACGTGATTAAAAAATTCTGACTGATAAATTTGTAAGAATAAGCGATTTTGCCGGATACGTGCACTGTGCACTGTTGCACAGATTGGATATTAAATAAATTTATATTTAATAATCAATAATAAACCCTCAACCTAGAATGCATATTTCCACTTTTTGAGACAGGTAAGGTTAATTTCATTATCAGATTTTTACGTTCAACAATTGGTCTTTCACAATTATCTTTAATTGACAACTCCGTAGTTTACGTTAGGAACAGTTGATTTAATTGAATTTAATAAAATGAACAGAATCCCACATCCATAAGCCAAAATAAATTCTATACTCTCGATATTAATAGGATAAAACCAGTTGATCAGTGTTTTTAATCACTTATTTCCCTTTATGATGAAATAAGGATGTGATAAATTATTATTTTAATAAATAGTAAATGCATATAGTTTAGATTAAAGGCATTGCGTGAATTTTTAAGGTGTAAGTTCATTTACCGGATCCCTTTTTTGTAGATTAATTTTTTACTCAAATTTCTAAAAGAGGTTGCTATCGTGGAATTGAAATTACTAGTTTCCTAGATAGTGGCAGTAGCGTGAAGGTTCCCTACCGCCAGGATACAAATATTCTTTGGTGATAAGCATCGATTAATTGGTCCATTGAGAATGGAAACCAGGATTACTATTGATTACCTCTTCCTTGAACCATGCATACATTTTGTTAATGTGGGGTATTTATTATTATATTATTAGGAGTCAGGCCGTCCCAATTACCATAGATCGCTGCCAACATTTTAATTTGTGATAGCGATTGTCATTCTTTATCGTTTTTGTTAACGAACGAAAAAAATACAAGTCGTTCTTAGAGGAGGCGTAATCGTTGTCCATCTCCATTCGTTGCATTATACTCCTTCGCCTGCCCGAGGGGTCTGATTTTGTACGTGGATACCGTTGAGCCCAGCAAGGACAATGTTGAGTTGTCCGGCATTACGGATTCCACTGTAATAAACCCTCCCTGTACTTGCTAACAATCGTACCTGACTTTGTATCGTGTCGGCGAGGAACAAAGTATTCGCAACGAACATGCTTGCCGTCCCGGTACTACTCTATTCATTTGGAGTAGTTCCATGGACGAAGAACGAGCTCAGATCTCTTGATATCGGGACAAGAAAGGTTATGCACATGAACAAAAGCATGCATCTTAAGTCTTCCGTTCCGTGACTGTACATCTCACGCCGTCAAGGGGGTTGCGGAATATTGAGTCTTGAATGTCTTCACAACAGGATTATTCTGGGAACAGCACATAAAGTTGCAAATGGAAGAGACCCTCTTCTTAAAATGGTCAGGAATCACGATGAAGTGGGCAAAGGAGCATTTCAATACAAAGCAGCGGAGGAGGCTGCTGAAACAGTCGGACTTGACTTCAGTATTAGGGGTGAGCAAAATGCATCAAATCTAATCTATCTCGAGTACTCACTCCT
>NC_046660.1:142078250-142079820 GCF_010883055.1 Belonocnema kinseyi
GCGATTTCGCTGGAAGCGGGTGCAATTTTTCAGATTAGCACCCGCTCCCGGCGAAATCCTGCGGTTGTCCTTATGACAAATTTTTAATTATATATATATACGTATATGGGTCAACCGTCATCTATAAAAGACACTGACCATAAGGGCTTTTCCTTCTTCTACCATCACAACACTGTAAAAGCGTAGACCAAGGTCAAAGGTTCGATATCTCTCAAGTTAGTACATACTTTGGCCAAATCTTCTGCACAGCCTAAAGAAATTCTAATCAGTCCTAATCCGTATAGTCGTAGTGGGTTGGAGGCCCTAACTGTGCAGATGAGCTCTGCTATAAGCTTCACTGGGGTAAACTTAATCCAACCGCTAATAGATGGTATGGCTTTCCAAAAAAGGTGACGATTATAGGATACCTGAATTTATTTTTGATTCAAGAGCATGTAGGTATGCTCTGTGTCCTCAACTGCGATGTAGGTTGCCGTCGATCATATGGTATCGTATGGTGAACGCACGTTTTATTTTGGTCCTGCACCGCTCTTCAAAAGGGGTTGACCGACCGGCAGATGGTGCATTTCGTACAAAGTCAATTCAGTTTTTCCAGTCAGCGGAATAACCATTATATACTACAAGCCCATGGTAAAAAATGATGTGGTCAAATTACCTAGCAATAATTATGTTTAGACGGATGCTCCTATATCAAAAAGTAATTTTAAGCACTATGCCGTCAGTTTTGAGCGGTACAGATGAGAGCAGGCGAAAATTGAATTTTACACGTATAAGTGGTGAATTATGGCCATTTAATTTAGTACGGCTGTCTTCCCAGTGATAGCTCCTTTAAAAAAATGACAAAAAACCTAGTGCCGTACAAACGAAGTGTTCTCGGAAGTTAAGAAAATTTTTTAATTTTCCCACAATTTTTGAAGCAATACGGGTAACTTATTACTGTACGGAATGTGTGTAATTCGCTTTGTATCCTTATACAGTTTCGTTATTCAGCAACGCCGCACGTATTTGCAAGTATAGGGGTGAGAAACTAAGGGTTGTAACTTTTTCCTGGGACCCGCATGGTATAAGATCATTGCAAAATGTAAGGCATCTTTTTCAAAATATTAGGTAACACTTAAAAGTATGTTTGTTTATTGCGCCTTCTGAAATTTATGGTTAATGTAAGTATTAATAATTAATTAACTGAATTACAAGAGTCTATTTAATTCTGGTGGCTGTAAGATAATTAATTCATGTACGGCAACTTACTTTTTGACATAAGTTTAGTGAATATTATTGTTGTTCATTATAGCCGTTTATAATAAATCTTATGAAATAAAAATATTAATAAAAAACTTTTAATTGTATATATTTTAAGATTAATTAAATGCTCCTAGATTAAGTAGAGGAAGAATATTTTTAAATATTATTGCTATTTTAAATGTAATAAAGGTAAATAAATAAAGAAAAAAGATGCTGTACGTTTTAATGGAATTGGAATGGAAGCTTCTAATGTGTCCCCTAAGGGTTTACATTTTTCTTACACCTTCTCTATTCCTTTACACACCCTCCACACACTTACTTGGTGGTG
>NC_046660.1:142079920-142085310 GCF_010883055.1 Belonocnema kinseyi
GAGGGAGCTCTTCTTAATATTTTGACACCAAAATCATGTCGATACACCTTACCGACTGCGAGTAAAGCCACCCACGCTTTAACTTGACAGACTGTATGTACGGCATTTACTTTTTATTGATGATTGTTTAAAGTGTAGGCAAACTATCTCAATACCGTGCAAAACAATTTCACCCTGAAGTCCCTTCTTTCGGAGGGAAATTTATTTACCCCAGAGACCTATATGTTCCATAAAAAATGTACGGCATGTCAAAAAATGACATCTATTGATAAGATACTCTCAAAATCACCTAATTATGTGTTGGTACAAATGACCTACGCCTATACTAATTAGGGGTAAGAGTTACAGCCCTTGGTTTCTCAAGTTATGAACTTGCAAATACGTACGGCGTTGCTGAATAACTAAACTGCATAAGTATACGAAGAGAATTACACAAATGCCGTACAGAAATAAATTACCCGTAATGCTTCAAAGATTGCGGGAAATTAAACAATTTTCTTAACTTCCGGTACCATTACCTTTGTACGGCATAGAGCTCAAAGTTAATTTCTGATGTAGGAGCATCTGACCAAGCATAAGTCTTGCTGGGTCAATTGACCACCTCATTTTTTACCATGGTCCTGAACGTCACGGAATATAGGTCAAGTTGCCGTGCAGGACTTTACTAAAGTTTTGAATATAGCTGATGTCAAACACGGCCTTCAAAATGTAACTGAAGTGTTGAGCAGAGATCCAGTAGATAGGCTGACAGTCGATTGACTGGCTGACTTACTTCTCACGTTTCGGGATGCTTGATTATAGTGAGGAATTCGAGCCGCTTCGTCTCATAGTCTTTGCTGCAATGCTTCTAAATTCTGAGGTTTTGTTCTATACACTTAATCTTTCAGATAACACCAAAATTAAATTTGTTTAAACATCTACGAGTATTCATAATAAATCAATTAATACTAAAAATATTAAAATTTGTCGAAAATTTAGTGAGACAAAATGTTTCTCATGCTATTTTTAGTTGAACTATATACTTAAACAAATTAGTATCATTAAAATAATTATAAAATTATTTAAACACATTAATATTGTTTAAAAAATCGAATATTAGCTGACAAATGACTGGGTATTCTCAAATTACCGATTAATGATTAGATATACTGAAACAGGGAATTATTCGTAAGATATTATCGAATTTAAATATCAGATTTACAGAAAGTTGACTTTTCCTAATGTTAAATCAATGGGATACTTCATGGTTTTCGCACTACCCCTAAATATTAACCGACTTTGCTCAAATTTGGAGATTTTTTTTGTAAATAAAAATTTGGATAGATCTCCAAATTTCAAAATATCGTCTGATTCGCTGGTAACTTGGCAAAGTGGTTTTCTCCGGGTCTCTGATTTTAAATGTAATATAAATATGTTAAAATGAATATGAAATATCCAATATGGCGAACATAATTTCAACTCTCTCACAGAGACCCAGCAGACATGTTCTGTAAATGTTGCATAACAGTCGCATGCGATAACAAATGCAGAACACAAAGGTCACACTGTTCTGTAATGCTGTTACTATAAGGATATGTAACAATTTGGAATTCTGTTATGTATCTAATATAGAACAGAGTGATAGAACTGTTATGTCTCTAGAATGTCATAAGTGTTCCAAAAACCGAACAGAAAGGTCACACTGTTCTGTAAAGTTGTCAGTGTAAGGATATGTAACAGTTCTGGAATTCTGTCATGTAACTAATATACAGGAAGTCCAAAAAGTTCCAGACGCCCTGAATATTGTCTCAGATAAAATATTTTTCATTGAGGTCAAGATCATTCTTGCAGTAAATTTTAATGAGGAATTGCATGCTGACCGTTAATTTGACCTTGACGATGATCCTAAGGGTCATGTCAAGGTCAACTTTTTTAAAAACTAAACCCCCTCTTGAAATCGCAAATCGACGTATTAATCGAGTATTGAGACAGATTCTGAACTTTCAGGTCCTGTCTCATAAAAATTCCTCTTGCCTCCTACGTTCCAAAGTGCTTGATTATCGTGAGTCCTCTTGTCTCCAATGTTTAGTACTATAAAATAAATAAACCTCAATTCTGCTCGGATGGTAGGTATGGGTACGTCAACGAACAAGACATTTTTAGAAAATATTGTATTTAAAAATAATTTTGTAACAGGGATTCACGTGTTCTGTAGTTTGGAAATTTTTGTCTACATATAATATCTGTTTATTACAAAAAATATACAAAAAAAAAATATATATATATATATACATACTAATTTAGCGATTTTTTTCCCGAATACAGATTTTTTTTACTAACATCTTTTGATGAGAGGCTGGGTTGCGGTGAGGCGATCATATGTGGATGTGGAAAATCTTCTAACTTCAAGTTAGATTAATAATTTTTGTAGGTCTTACGGTCTTCATTAATTAAAAGAATAACAAAAATCAAAATATACAAAAACTTATGATATAAAAGTCTCATAAAAATTGAAGAAGCTTTTTTTGAGAAACTACATCTTAATTAACGGAAAAGTGAAAACACAAAATCTTTACAATTTGTTTGGAAAACGACGAACATACAGCAAAGTAGACAAGAGACATAAATTAAGGCGGTTCTCTCTTTTACAAGATAATAAGTACATGTATCTTAATTTCTTTTACTTTTTTTAAAAAAGAAATTTGTTTGTAATTACATGTAAAAAAGATCGTTATTTATATATTATCTATTTAGACTCTCTGAAAAGGAAACGTAGTGATAGCCGAAACGTCAGAATTTCAATAAACGAACTTTCCAGTAATTTTGTTTCATTCTTTTAATTAATAAAGATCGTAAGACCTACAAAAAATTCCTACTCATATTTACCTTGACGGTAGAAAAAAGGATTGATTTGATTCTTATCAAATCTACTTATTAAATTCAAGTTCTCTGGCTTTGACGTTAAAAAAAGTAAGTAAAGAAAAAATGGTAGCTTAATGAGAGAATGATGATTTTAAAGATGCAAATTTTGTACCTGAATGAGCCGAAAATATGATAAAAAGTAAAGAAATTTGACAGGTTTTAAAGACAGTGAAGTTTAAAGCATTTTTTTTATTGAAAAAATAATATGAAAAATCTGAAAAAGTCGTGATGGTCCTTTAAACATTTATGGACAGATTGCCGTTGAAAAATATGCAAAATATAAATAATTGTTCATTTTTTGCAAATAAATATCCAACTGAACTATCATCAGTTCTAATAAAGATAATAAAGTAATTTAAATTGGTGGTAGTTAGTTGAACTATCTGTAATCATTTACAATTTATAAGAAGTATGTGCTTCTTGTTGTTTTCCTGCAAATGACGATATTTGAAATCACTTTTTCATATGGGAAATAAAGTGCCAGAAACCAGCGTGGTGCTGTTTTTTCAAGGGATCGTTCTTGGTTTTCCTCAGCACGTTCTACCCAACTTGTGCCTCTGAGGCTTACCTTGGCTTGGAACGGAACCCCAATGAACAGGGACGTATCCTTCGAACTTCAAATATTGCAATTTGCACGAAGACAACAAGAAACACAAACTTCTTTCAAATTATAAATTTTTACAGATATTTCAACTAACAACTTCCAATTCAAATCACTTCATTAGAACTTAATATAGATCAGTTGCAAATTTATTTACAAAAAATGAACAATTATATACATTTTACAAATTTTTCAACGGCAATCTGTTCAGAAATGCTTAAAGTACCACCACGATTTTTTTCCAGTTTTTTCCTATTATTTTTTCATTAAAAAACTATACTTTAAAGTTCACTATCTTTAAAAGCTGTTAAATTTCCTTACTTTTATCAGAGTTTCAAATCCGTAAACTACAAAAAATTGTCTTACATATTAGTTTTTTGCTCATTACAGTAAAACGTTTCCACCCTTACAATGATCCTTCTTTCATTAAGCTACGATTCTTTCTTCTCTTACTTTTTCAACATCAAAGCGAGAGGATGCGAATGTTCATACCGATAGTAGATGGAACATTAAATAGGCATAAATGTAGATATTGGGCAGATGAATACCCTAATTGGATTAATAGTAATTTGACTGCTGAGCGTTATTTAGCCGTATTACGAAATCAAATAATCCCCGTAATAAGAGAGATTGCTGGTGAGAACTTTGAGCGTATATGGTATCAACAGGATAGCGCTGCGCTTTACTACAGTCGATACGTTTGCGCTTATTTATAGACTGGGTTTCTTGATCAGTGGATAGGATGCAGAGGCACGATTAAATGGCCGGATAGATTACCTGGTTTGACATAACTCGATTGTTTTTCTTGGTGTTATCTGAAAGATTAAGTGTATAGAACAAAACCTCAGAATTTAGAAGCATTGCAGCAAAGACTATGAGACGAATCGGCTCTAATTCCTCACTATAATCAAGCATCCCGAAACGTGAGAAGGAAGTTAGCCAGTCTATCAACTGTCACCCTATCTACTGGATCTCAGCTCAACACTTTAGTGAAATTTTGAAGGTGACGTTCAGGACCATGAACCTAAGGTCTTCTTTCCATTCAGCGGTCTCCACGTGAGTCTTGAAGAAGTCACTCAAGTGGCAACAGTCAAGATTATCTGCAAAAAAGGGACACTACAAGTTATAATAGACTACAAGCTCATGGTAAAAAATGAGGTGGTCAATTGACCCAGCAAGACTTATGTTTGGTCAGATGCTCCTATATCAAAAATTGACTCTGAGGTCTATGCTGTACGAGTTTAGTTATTCAGCAACGCCGTGCGTATTTGCAAGTTCAGAAGTTGAGAAACCAAGGGCTGCAACTCTTACCCCTAATTAGTATAGGGTTTGGTCATTTAAAGCAACACAAAATTAAGGTGATTTTGAGAGTATCTTATCAACAGATGACATTTTTCGACATGCCGTACATTTTTTATGGAACATATGGGTCTCTAGGGTAAATAACTTTCCCTCCGAAATAAGCGACTTTAGCGTGAAATTGTTTTGTACGGTATTGAGATAGTTTGTCTATACTTTAAACAATCATCAATAAAAGCAAATACCGTACAGATATGAAAGTTAACATTTATAGAAAACTATTTTGAATGTAAAAATTATAAAAGATTAATTCTATATACATTGCTATGCCAAACAATCCTCCTTAAAAATAATGCAATTAATGAGAAATACTAATGCCAATAATATTCTGTTTATTCGAATACTTTTGTATTTATAAATTTAATTTACATTTAACGGCGTGTTACGGGGGAGGCCGTAATGCGAGGGACTACGGTACTGCCGCGATCGCGCATACGTAACATGTGTAACTTGATGAATTCGTACGCTAGAGCAATTCGTTTGCTTCTTTTGTGAGTTCAGTAAACATGTTGAATAAACCTCAATAAAT
>NC_046660.1:142085410-142089726 GCF_010883055.1 Belonocnema kinseyi
GAGCTCTTCTTAATATTTTGACACCAAAATCATGTCGATACACCTTACCGACTGCGAGTAAAGCCACCCACGCTTTAACTTGACAGACTGTATATGAAAGTTAACATTTATAGCAAAATATTTCGAATGTAAAAATAATAAAAGTTTAATTCTATATACTTTGCTTTGACAAACAATCCTCCTTAAAAATAATGTAATTAATGAGAAATACTAATGCCAATAATATTCTGTTTATCCGAATACTTTTGTATTTTTAAATTCAATTTACATTTAACAGCGTGTTACGGGGGAGGCCGTAATGCGAGTGACTGCGGCACTGCCGCGATCGTGTATACCTAACATGTGTAACTTGAGGAATTCGTACACTAGAGCAATTCGTTTGCTTCTTTTGTGAGTTCAGTAAACATGTTGGATAAACCTCAATAAATTACTTTACATATATTTTCTATGAAAATTATAATTATATTTCAAATATACTAATTTAACTGAAAAATCGGTCAAACGCTTCAACGCTGAAAATAATGGTTTTCACTTTTTGGATATATTATAAGTTATGTTAGGTAATATCACTGAACTTACTGCTTTCTTTATCATTTTTTGAACTGTTATTTCAACATGTATGAATCGTCTAAAAATATTAGCCATGTTATCAAGTCCGCAGAGTAAATTCGATCATGAATCGTTTTCCCTTCGAACTTTCAGCATTTGCTAATGCGGTGAATGAATCGAGCGACAAGCGTGGTCGTCCCCCAACGATAGAACTATTTGACACCATGTGCTATTTAAAATTAACATAAAAGATTGTTCTCAAACCCAAGAACTGGTCGGGGTAAACGTAAACTTACCGAACTCGCACTGTTGTTGACATTAGCATGAACGGCTCGTGTGAATTGTTGAGCGGTCAGTGCGTTAACAACTGTGGCTCTTATATCATTCCAACCATTTTTATTTTGACACTAACCGCTTATGTCAAAAGAAGTGGAAGCTCTTGCCGCGATCGTTCCGTGTAACCGCTCGTGCCAGAGTTTTTCCGTGTATATATTCAACTTCATATTGCTATCCCAAAGAATGGTAGACGTATCCTGGCACAAGCGCTTTTGAAGGTTTCATAACATCAGTTTTCGCAGATCAGGGCATTGACAAAATAGAATTGCAAACTTGGCAGCAAACCGACAGAATTACATTACATACAGAAATAATAAATGCGGAATATTTTGCAGAACAGCTTTATAAATGTATGTTCAACCTAAAATCGCATTCTTTTACAGCTTTAGAACAATAATTTCTTTTAAGCACTCAGAGAAGACATTGAAAGAAGAAAAATCTCTTTATTCTGTGAGTTTGCTAAAAATTATGAGTTTGTTCTCTCCGCATTTATTACAAGGAAGGCAGCGAGCTAAACCATCGAAATATTGCTATAATATAGTGTCAGACTGTCTAAGAAATGATACAGTTAAAGGTAAACTTTCAGCTCAAGAAAGTAATTTATTCCACTGATGGAGCAGCCCAGTACTTTAAAAATGAGGATGGCACTTTCACGCGATGGCGCATTGAAATACCCGTGTGATGGCATCAGTGGTAATTTGAAAATGCTCGGCGTGCATCGTAGGCTCCAGGAATCATTAAAATATCCAAATTTAGCTGCTAGAGCTCTTTATCAATGGGCGAAAAGAAATCTAGTTGAAACTGCAGTATACTTTAGTCATAAGGAAGGCCACTAGAGAACTTCAAAGTAGATTCGCATCTTAAAAAACGGTGCCTGGAACACAAAAGTACCACTCTTTCATACCCTTTCTTGACTTAACTCTATAACCAAGAAAATACCATTATTCCTTCTCATCGCAATTTGACGCTTTTACCAAGAAAACTCTGCGACGAAATAGAAAAAGGGCGCATGCGTAGTCAAGTGCAATTGGAGCTTTCCTTAAAATCTCGTGAATTAAAATAATTGGCTTCGAAGACTATATTAATTTTCACGAATTTGCACGAGTTCGCACCCAACTTCAATTTGAGATTGTCGACAAGCAGAATTCACAGCGAATCCTATAGAACTCTTTTCTATTTATTCTAATGAATTTTATCACTGGGCAGAGGCCCGGCAAACGCATCGCCTGTAAGTAGCAGTCAACAGGCGTTATACGTCTTTTATTTTCTTAAACTTTTTACAGTTACAAAAAAAACACTATTGCTATTATTCCATCACCTTCTATAGGGAATTTTAACGTATAATTCGAATTTTAACCATTTAAAAGTCGATTTTGCTGTTTTTTCGAGTTTTTTAAAAAGGAACCGAATAGGGACCCAATGGGGTCTTTACGGGTGATCAAAGATCGGCGCGCACCAGAAAGCTTCAATTTTGACACATAAAATGTAACTTTTGCAGCAACTATTTCTCTTCAAGAATTCATAACTTTTGAAGGACAGATTTCCAAGCCTAGCACCTTTGATCGGCTCAGGTATTCAAAATTTTTAATAACTTTTAATGCAAGGCTTCTTATCGGGAATAGCATCTCATCAGGATAAGAATGTGAAAATATCATTTTTTTCGTTATGCCAGTTTTTACGATTAAAACAAAAACTACCCGACCTATAAAAAATTGTTAAGGTATTATACGGACGAATTCAAAAAAGAGCTATTCATGCGAAGAACAATTGAAGACGCTCCAACTTCATGTCGATCAACTGAATGCGTGTGACAGTGTCTAACCTGTCGGGCCTCTCTGTTCTTTCATACTTTCAGAGCTTTAATTCATAAACAAAATAGATACAAATTCTGAAATTTTCACAGAATCTCTATATTGCATCCTTCTACCGTGTCTCAGTTTTTGAAAAAAATTGTCAGAACCGTTTAGGCGTTATGCTAAAATATGTTACATTTTCAAAGCCTTGGAATAGGCCTTACCTGCATATGATGCGATTTTTGATTTTATTAATCTCAACTTCGAAATCGTCAGCCCTTTTCTAACCAGACCAAACTTTAGATAACATCTCAAATTTTAACTGTAACTAGAAAAAATTAACCCTTTTTGTTTGCTGCGTTATTATATAAATGTAAATAATGCAATGAAAATATATAAAAGTAGTTACTTTTCAATAAATGTAAAAATACTGTTTGGCTCTTATTTAAGAAAAGTGAAATCCTTTTTCTTATTTATCCAACATTCTCCATAATTTACAAAAAATAAAATAAATGATGTATTACTTATTTATTATTTATCTAATTTTATTATTACTTACTGGATATCACAACCATCAAGAATTTAAAAAAACTAAATTGCCAATAATTTAATAAGTTGCCGCAGAAACTTATCCAGGGATGGTCCCGAATGAATAACCCCTACGTGAAGGCCTCACAACCAGGGCTTCCGAGAGCTTCTCCAGGCCCCGGGACTTAATAATATCGCCCCCCTCCCCCCAAGTATTTCTTCTGAAGCTCAATTTATGAAAGATTTCTAATTGCCAAAATCTAATTTCCAATTAGGACATAGACATAGTAGGTCTAAAGAATTCATAACATATCAACTATTGGCTATCGCTTGTGTGTTTATAAACATGTCGCTCAAGTAGGCTAAGAGTGATACTCGATGTCACCCGATATTCTTTTCTGCTTATAAAATGATGATTATACAATGGGAAGTAGTAACTTCCAAATTTTTCAAATGAAATGTAATTGTATTCTGGCGAGATGTAAAAACGAAAAATGCTTAATGAAATCAACAATCAACTATCAACTTTTGTTCTCTCTCAAAATAATTTAGAACTGAATGTGAAGAAATTTTATTGAGTTCAATTAAATTATTTAAATCTCTGGTGTTCAAAAATAAAAAATTCCAAATTTCAGGATCGCAGGTACCCTGCGGGACTCCGGGTGTTGTCCCTCCCTTCCCCTCCACCTCTCGACGGCCCTGGTCACAGCCGTGCCGAAAGCTAAATAGCACCTAGATGAGGTGTCTTCAACGATGACTCTGGGATACCGGGAGACCTATCAGAGTATGCAGCTATATCTTTGCATGCGAGGCTCTACAAGGACGATAAACAGTGCTGATCACTCTAAAGTTGGGGGTGGTGAAAATAATTTAGATGGAAACACGTTTCGAAACAAAGAAACGTCGGCCTTTAGTAGACAAATCAACTCAAGGATGACTCGCTAGACTACGATGATGCCATCATTATCCCTGGTTGTAGAGGTCTTGCGGCGCGTTTGTACAGTTCTAAACTCGTAACTGTGCTGAACGGAACCAACCACTACAGTAATCTGCGATAATAGCCAGGTCTTTGAGAACGAGGAAATGGAAACAGACTCAATGATCTTGAAA
>NC_046660.1:142089826-142107803 GCF_010883055.1 Belonocnema kinseyi
CATATGAGGCATTTCACACAATACACTCTCAAAACTCCTTCGCTTCGAAACTTGAAGAAATTTTCGAAACTCGCAAAATATTTGCATTGGGTATAAACTCAAATTCGTAAATTCTTTCATTGTTAAACTAAGAGCGATAAGTTCTTTGCATGCTTCACTCATAGCTATGTACTCAGCTTGACAAGTGGACAATGCAACGTGACTTTGTTTTATACTTTTCCAAGTTATTATATCTTCAAATAGTCCAATTAAATAACCACAGGTTGTTATTGAATCACGGCTGTCAGCTAAGCCCGCGTCATAAAAGGCGTCGAGAGGGTTGTTTTTATAGCCTTTGCTGCAATAGACTAATGACAAAGCTTTCGATTGAACTAAATATTGCAAAAGTCTGTCTACTATTTTCCATTCATTCTTTGTCGGATTTAATTGATGTTTGCTAATTACGCTTATTACATAAGGAATATCGGGTCTAGTGGCATTGGCTAAATAAAGTAATGAGCCTACAATTTCGCGGTACTTCGTAGGTTCTATTACTTCGCCATCGCTTTCTGGGGCTTCACTTTCGCGACGTCGTTTATTGTTTACTTGACCTGTTACCATTGGAGAACGCTGAGGATGAGCATCTTTATAGCCAAACTTATTAAGCATTTTATTTATAAATTTAGTTTGATTCAGTTTCAGTGTTGTTGTTTTTCTATCACGAGATACAGTTATGCCTAAGTATTCTCTCGGTTCCCCTAAATCTTTCATTTCAAACTTAGACATTAATTTCTGTTTTATACTGATTAGTACCATTTCATTATTACCTACCAAGATTACGTCATCTATATACAGCACAGCTAATATTAATTTTTTTCCTGATGAATAAACAAACAAGGTTCATGAATTGTTTTTTTAAAACCTAAATTTTTCATAGCTTCTGTAAATAAATTATTCCAACTTTTCGGGCTAGGTCTTAAGACATAGAAAGATTTATTCAGCTTCCAAACGCATTCCTTCACTTCGTTTTCAGTGCAAGGAAATCCTTCGGGTATTTCAGTATATATTTCTCTAAGTACGCCGCTGCTTAGGAATGCTGTTTTGACGTCGAGTTATACATTATTAAATCCAATTTATTCGCAAAAGCTACGATTAATCTTATTGAGGGTAATCGTGTTACTGGCGCGTACGTTTCTCGTAAATCGTAAAAATTAGTATTACGAGAACCACGAGCTACTAAGCGACCTTTCAATAACTTGGAAATATCAGGATTGATTTTCGTTTGACAAACCCATCGCGTGTCCATAATTGTCGGTTTACCTTCGCTTTGTGCAAATTTCGGTCTTTCAACTAGATCAAAAACTTTCTTATCGCGCATGGCCTTTATTTCGATACCAAATGCTTCTTTCCAATTTTGGAAGCCTGAGCGAGTCATTGCTTCTTTTTAAGACTTAGGATCTTCCATTATATTCGCAAGTAACGCACGATATTTTACATCGCTCTCGTATGACTGGATTTTGGAGTCATATTCGTAATTGTTCATCGTATACAAAATAATTGGTTCATTCTTTCGGGGTCGTTAAGTTTCATTAAGTCATTAAGTTTCTTATCAGTTACTTTAGCGCAAGTAAAGCATTCAAACATCCCGCATGATTAAAGGAAAACCTGAGTCTATCAACAGCGCTCTAACCGTTTTGATTATCGTTTGGTTAAATTTCTCAACGACGCCGTTGTGCTGTGGCGTTCCAGGACACACGGTCTGTAATTCTGCACCAAAGTCTTTTAGTACTTTAATAGTCGCAGAGCTTGTAAATTCGGTTCCTTGATCGCAATTCATGTAGCTAATTTTCGTATCTTTCCTCATGAGATTTCTCGCAGATGCATTTTAGACAGATGGAAAAATAGCGGATTCAAAATAATAGAATAATCTTCACGTTTGCGCTGAAATTTGAAAATATTAGTTTTTCTCTATTCTACGCTTATTACCGGATATATCCTAATCAAGAATGCCATAGCATTACTGTATTTAATATCTTTAATTTATTTTCTTCAAGTGCAATTGAACTTTTGATATGTTGAAAAGTTGTATCAGAAGCATTGAAAATTATTCTATAATTTATTGTGCAAAGCAGTTTTCTGTTTTCATTATTTGATTTATTCATTTCAAGGTTAGGCATTGGTTTACCTATCGTGACTTAACCGCTGCGCGTCGCTATATTTACATAGATTCTTTTGCTTTTAGTTTTGTCGTTCATTTTACTATCGGAATTTTTGGAATTCAAGCTAATTTCCCACGATGGTTTTCGATACATGCCAGAGAGTACTGTTTCTCCACTTAACAAATCATAAATATATATTCGTTTGTTATCTAGATAAATACTTAAGTCCTGATCGGCAAAATTTCGTAATGATCATAAGTTCTTTGCTAAATCCTTTGCATATATAACATTCATAAGATTTACTTTATTTCCGTTTTTAAGAGTTATCTCGATATCACCGCGACCTTGAAATTTTGAATCAGCCTTTTTGTCTTTATTCGCGCAATTTATGACTTCGTCATTTACAAATTAAAAATTTTAAAACAATAGTCATTTCCTCGGTCGCTTGGTGTTTTGATTGAAATGTGACGTCTCTGGTTCGGAATTGGGAAGCTTTGTAACGAACCTGACGCCAGGAACGTCCCCCAGTGGGCAGTTTCTTTCCAGATGCCCAGTCTTGTCACATTTGTAGCAGTACTTCACGTTTGGATCAGGCCATTTGTCAGTATTGTGGTATTTGCTACCACAGCTGTGACAGCGATTTAGTCCTAGAGGTTGAGCGTTCATATCAGTGCAAGTTGTAAAACAAGTTCTCTTAATTTTATTAGGTTCAGAACGTTCGAATCCGAATCTACCAGGCAATCTGCGGTTACTACGGCCGGAACGGATTTTCGAACAGCATTGTAGAAGAGACTTCGCTTCTCTTCTTCGGGGTATTTTTCACTACTCATATGAGCTTCGTACGTTCGTACGGTTTCGTCAAATCTTTCGCAAAAATTAAAGCCGCTTTCTTTCTGTTTATCAAATCTAATGTTTATCAAGTTTTTGAACGCAAGGTGTTTTATTAAACCAATTGCTTGGGTTTTAATACGTTTGATTTCATCTAATAAGTCAATTGGGTTATTCAAGTGAGATAGCCTTTTATTGTAGTCTTCGTAAATGTGATTAATAATAATGTATTTAATTTTTATATCATTGCCAGATAATTTGATCGTTTCAACTTAGTTCTTTCTTTTTGAATAAGAGCATAAAACAACCGTTTTGCTTTCATTTCGGTATGGAGGAAGTTTTCAAAAGTTTCGTACTTTATCTTTTTTGTTAGTACATATCGTCGTTACGCATTTATTTCTGAGTGATTTAAATCGATACTTATTGTATTATTTCCTGAGAAAACCAAGCCGTTAATTCTACAATCAATATTGAGAGATTTTCCTAATTTTTGGAAAACGGCTGCTTTCACTTTCGGGAATATCAGGGGTAACCTTATCTTTTACCTGATTGGAGTCACGAGGAGTCGAGGACGCGAAACCGAAACCTCGTTGAAGCACCAACGTCTCGTTCGGGGTACCTTCCCGAACACAAGTCCAGTTTTCGCGAATACTCTTAATATTTATCCCACATGGTATATAGGCCATTTCAATACACCAGGGGTGGTTAGAACCCTCTATTCGTGATTCGGGTGTGATCGTCGTTCTATTAATCAGTCGTTCTATTAATCAGCTCGTAAATTTGAAAAAAAACTTCGTGATTATATTTTTATTTTATAAAAATATCTTGGGAAATTAGTATTCATTTCTTAATTAATAAAAATTTTGTATCATTTTGTCGTTTAAACGAAAGAGAACCATGCTTAACCATGCCAACGGCAACGTGCTTGCGCGCGTTGGGTTTTCCGCCATCTTTGCCGACAACAGGTTGCCCCGCGTTTTCTTTGTTTGCGCGATTTCACCCTATGGCTCAATCTATGATTTTTGGATTTTTCAACACGGTTTCGCTTTTCGCAGGCATTTTTCTCGCAGCGCGAACACTGCCAAAAATCACTTTATTTACAGATTTTGAGTACTCATCAATACTTCCAGTTTTCGCAGACGATGAGCTGCCGTTGCTCTCATCGGCGACCTTCTCCTGGCCGTTCGCCATTTTAAACTTTTCGTGTTCGTCATGTGAGATTTTCAGCGTATTACTGACACTCGAATTCTTTGTTCGGCTCACTCACCGACATTCCCACTTTTGTGGATTTTCACGCGAGTTCGTTCTTTGATTCCGTACGGGTTTTCAAGATTTTCGAATTCTTTTCACTTAAATACTCGTGCGCAGTGGATGAGCGCTGGTGCCCATCACCTGTTAGGATAATAGGTAAAGGAGTAGACAAGTAATGAACTGAACGTAGAGAATCCTTTATTAACCGAACACAGGAAGCACGTCCGTACGTGACGACACGGTAGCCGAGACTGACTGAGTAGAGAAGCACACATACGCACACATGTACATACACTCCCAACAATTTGCCACCAACATTTTTTTTCACGTAAAATATTTTTTTGTTTGTTTAACACGCAAAAATATTCGATACGTATTTTTTTATTTCATTATAACACGCAAAGTTTTCGAGAAAATCTTTCAAAAAGTTTTATGTTAATGAAAAAGTACATTTTTTCAATTGTTTGTACCGCAATATTAAACAGAGATATGGAAATTCATAAGAAAGATAAAATGTCGAACTTTTTCTCAACTTTCGAATAAAGTATACTAAAATACACTTTAATTTATTATTTAATATTATAAATCAAATATTTATAAATAAATAATTTTTTTCAATTGGCAAATCTTTTTTTAAATTTTTCAATTTTAAAGAGTGGACTAAATGTTTTTCTTGCTCTGGTAAAAATATGGGAAAGGGTAATCAAATATTTTCGAAACAGTGCATTTTTGAATAGCAATAAATTTTGAATATGTTAAATTAACAACATAAAAAATACGATTTGGCAACTGGATGGTTGTGTTTTACTTATCGCCTAGACAGTCGAGTGCCAGTCCGAGCGAGTAGCGCTGCAGTACACTTTGCGCTTCGAAAGTATTTGACTACCCACTCCCAAATTTTTATCAGTTCAAGAAAAACGTTAAGTCCACTTTTTAAAATAAAAAAAATAAAATATAAAAAACAGGTCCAAATTAAAAAAAATAGATTTGTTTATAAATATTTGATTCATATAATGGAATAAATAATTAAAGTGGATGTTAGTATATTTAATTCGAAAGTTGAGGAAAAGGCCCACATTTTATCTTTCGTATGAATTTTCATATATTCGTTTTTATGCAGTATAAGCAATTCAAAAAGGTACTTTTTTATGAACATCAAATTTTGTTAAACATTTTTTTGGAAACTTTGAGTGTCATATTAAAACAAAAAAATACGCGTTGAATATTTTTCAGTTTTAAACAAGAAAAAAAATGTTTTACGTGATAAAAAAATTGGTGGCAAATATTGTGTGGAATGCCCCATTTATTATATTGATGGCTAACAATATGTTGTTTAAATAAAGACTTTTGTTGAAAAAGATGTTTTCCGAGTTATATCAGAGTCGCGAACGCTTGAAGGTTGAGGCAAACCATAGAAGGCGGGCACCTTCTGAGATATGATTGATGACAATAAAGATCAAAAGGCTAAAAAACGCTTGTATCAACTGAACAAGAAGATTGGATCGGCAAGCAGGAATGCGTCCCGCATTTAGCATTTATCAGCATATTTTTGACAAAATGCAGATGTTATCTGACTTAAAGAGGAGTATACAGAAGAGGGAAATATAGGTGTGGGAGAATCAACAGTTTCTCACTGAACCACCGAGCCACTTCAGCCATCTCCCTATTTCTGTCAAAAATTCACCCAAGCCCAACGAGGTACAGACTTTTTGGAGGCTGGTATGCGAGTCCCGAAAAAACTGGAGTTGAAAGAAGATATTCTGATAATATTATTCACTTCTAGTAGTTTTACGGCAATCTGCTAACAATTGGAAAGGCATGTCCATAAATTACTGCCGAAAAGGTGAAAAAGCATTTAGAGGCTCGAAGAAATTTTCCGCTGCAGGACCAGATAGTATCAAGAACTTTTGGTTGTAGAGTTTTACTTGTTAATAACCTGCATTGACTACCGGAAAGCTTTCAACTTAACCTCTCACTGACTTATCATCTGTCTGTTGGTAAGCTTGAAGGTTCATCTACACACAGTGAGATGCATAGAAAGATTAATGCCCCTTTGTAAAACTCGGTTTACTGTCTGATCTGCGAATTATAGTGTAACAACGAACAACCTCAGCTTCCAGAGGGGCGTATTTCAGGGTGATGCCATGAGCCATCTGCTATTTTGCATCACACTTGCTCCTCTATATCTCACACAAAGAAATTTTCATGGATACCTTTGCGGCGACACTAATCATCGTGAGCATAAGATCATTCATGTATTTGATATGAAAGACCCGAAGATCTAAGCTTTTAATTAAAATAAACTTAAAAGTGTTTTAAAAATCTCTGAGAAATACACAGAAGAGACAGGTATGGAGTTTGATTGAACAAATGTGCAAAGATCATGGACCTAAACATTAACGGGACGGAGCACAAAATCCCATCTTAGTCGAGCGGGTTGATTTAGTACATCGGGATGGTGGGAGGCTAGTCACTGTGAAATCTCAGATTCCTGCGCTGGAAATCTTAGGAGAATTCTTTGAGGGACTCTTAGAAATCTTGGAAATCTTTCAAAAATATTTTAGTAAGCTGAAATATGACTTCACAACAAAACAAAAAAATTTAAGATATTATGTTGAGTGCCTGTCATGTCTCACTAAAACTTTCTACTGTTAGAGACAAGAGCCGGTTGAGAAAAATTAGGAATGATTAAAATATTAAAGAATTCAATTCCAATATTCTGCATTAGATGTATTGGATAACGACAAGAAGATTAAAAAAAGAAAGAAGAAAATCGGTTAATCAGTTTAATTTCTGCTGAAAGTTTTTGTAATTTATCCTCTCTTCTTTAATTCTACTGCAAAGAATAAGGGAGAAAAATGCTGCGTATTCTTAAATCGGAAAAATGTAATGTAAGAAGTAAAAATTTAATTTCTTTTGTTGACATTTGAACTCTTTCGTTATAAATGTATTTGTGTTGTTAAAAATGTATTTATTTAACAGAAAATCTAATTTCTATAATTGGTTAAAAATATAGCTTTTACAGTTCAACACTCATGTATTTCCATGAAAATTTGTCACTTTTATGTTGAAAATTCAACTGTTTGGATACAAATTTCTTTGTTTGATTGAAAACCAAATTGTTATCTCGAAAATTTGGTTTTGTTGTTGAAAACGTATGTATTTTCATAAACAAATTTAGAAATACACTTAAATTTATTATTTGATTTACAATGTAGCGTATGCAAGTGAAATTGCAATTATTCCACTTTTTGTGGAAATTGCATATTTTTTATAGAAATTTAATCTTCCTGGTTGACACCTTATTTTTGTAACGGAGAAACTTTTCATTATACCTATTGATTGACAATTTATATTTTGCTGTTAAAAATTAATATATTTCGTTGCTAAATCACCAGTTTAGTTTGATTTTCATATCTTTTGTTGAAGATTTTTACTTTTTTGAAAATTCGTTGAAGTTTTGGTAGAAAGTTAATTTTTTGAACTCACATTTTATTTGCAAATTCAAATTTTTGAAAAGTTATCTTTTTCATTTGAAAATACAAGTATATCGTTGAAAAATCATGTGCTTTGCCGAAAGTTTGTCTTTTTTTATAGTAAATAGATCTTCTTGGTTATGAAATTATTTGTGGTTGAATATATTCATCTTTTTGGCTGATTTGAACTGGTTTTCTGTAAATTGAAATTTTGTTTGTCGAGATATCAACTATCCCACGTTTTGTTGAAAATTCGTCTTTTTGGATCAAAAATATATCAAATTTGTATGAAATAAAAAGTATTTTCTAGAGAGCAAATAAACTTTATTGTTGAAAATTCATACTTTTGGTTGCTAATTACACTATTTTTTTTTTAGAAAATTCAACTATTTATTTAAAAGTAAGACTATTCATTTGCAAAATGTGAGTACTTGATAGAAAACAAACTTAAAAAAAAAAATTCAATTGCAAGTAGGAAATTCAACCGTTTTGAAGATAATTCGCTTTTTTGACTGAAATGTTTGACCAATTTTGTTGAAAAAGTATATATTTTGTTGCATAATCGTATTTTTTGTATAAAAATTAATCTGATTACAAAAAAATGTAAGTATTCTATTTTTGGAATCGTAAGTGGCAGGACTATGAGTAGTAATCACTCTTCATTTAGTGCGCAAGTGCCACGTTGTCATCTTCTCACGCACAGAAAAAGGGCGAGTGAAATAGATTTTTGAAATAAAGTATGTTTATCAGGTTATTCGAGCTTGTTTTCTTTTTCTACGAGCAAAAGTTTTTTTAGTGAGTTTAATAAGACTGTGGTAATCAAAGAAGTTCTTTATGAAAGTGGTACGTATAGATTCCAATTGCAAGATTTTATGTTCATATGATTTCATTAAATTCTATACTTACCACTTTTATAAATGGACTCCTTTCATAATCGCAATGTTATGTTATTCACTGAAATAAAAGTATGAATTACATTGCACTTCTTTTACTCATTCATTTGACTTCACAGCTCGAAAAAAATTGCCGTTACAAAACGAAAAGAAACTCGCATAGGTGGGTGAAGATACTTTATTTTTAAAAACTGTCGCTGTTGTACTTTTGTACGTCCATGAGAAAAGTACACGTAGAGGTGAAGCTGGGCTCACCAGAAGGCAGTTTTTGGCTGGAAAGACTGACAAGTGTCACTGTATTGGCTGTGACAGTATAGTAATAGGCCGTAATAAATCTTTTTGAATGACTCGTTCCTTTATGCCTTCCGCCGGGCTTGGAAGAAAGTATCGTTCAAAAAACAGAATATAGTATGAAAACAAATATAACAGATTTGCTTCTTCATATTCATATAGCTGACGCAATTGAAACAATACATAATATTCAAATGTTTCGTGCGAGGAACTCATTAGCATTTGGGAAAACTAGTGTAGAAGAACGTGGAAAGTCAGGGTTAGTCTGCCGCATTCTTCCGAACTATCTCCACTATATATTGTATGGGCAGTTTAGGCGACGTGTGACATGGTAAAAGGGAAGGAGAGCAACGCTACTGACTGCCTATCACGATTGTTTCCAATCACGAATCCTTCAGAAGAAGATGTTGAGGGAAACGATTCAGGAAGTAAGCTCTCTGATGAAGAAACCGCGAGCACTTTACGAGAAACAAAACCAGCTTTGACCAATAAAATGGCCGCGGTTGATCTTATATCTGATGAAGAAAATTTAATGGATCAACGAGGAGGATTCTAGCAGGATTATCTCTCATGGAAGGAAGAGAAACCCCCAACCCGGGAAGTGAAGGAACCAAATGCCTACGAAAAACTGTGTGTAGAGGTCACCAGGTTTCAATCTGGCAAATATCAAGAAGAGGCGTGGTTAGGATTACACGACCTCAAAGTCAAGGACTTCAGGGATATGAAATTGACAGTTGAACGACTCAACCTCACAGACCCAATGATTTCACCATTAGAAAGACTCAAAATTCAAGAAATTATCAGCTTTTTGTGCTTCCGGTATACAACACTAAGCTTCCACTCATACTACAATGACATGAGAGACCTGATAAATGAAGAAATGAAACTGGTAATTGAGGAAGCGCACGGATTCATTATGGCTCAGCATTATGGTGAAAACAAAACCATCGAACGAGCAAGAACAATCGGTCAATGGAAAAACATGGAAGAAGTCATTAACTTTTTAAGAAGATGCCTTCTTTGCCAGTTGCAAAAAAGAACTAGAATAAAAAATCAGAGTTAAGTTATTGTCCTCGATACGCGATTTGACCCCAACGATAAAATAGAAATGAATATTTTCGGGCCATTGCCAACTACTTGATCGGGAAATAATTATATTCTGTCAATTCAGGATCAACTCACCAAATATCTCATTTTGGTCCCACTTAAAGACGCCGAATTCGAGAGTATAATTGAAGGACTTTTTGATCATTACATCTACATGTTTGGGTCCCCTAAACACATACTCACCGACCTAGGAGCAAACTTCGTTTCAGAACTTATCAAAAATTTCGAAACTCTGTTCAGAAACCGACATATCAAAACCTCCACCTATCATCCACAATCCAACGGAAGCCTAGAAAGGTCACACACGACCCTGAAGGACTTAATAAGAACATGAATAGAGGAGAATGCAGTTGAATAGGATAACACACTGAAAATCGTAAATATGGCTCATAATACTATAAAACATGAAGGAACTGGGTGTTCCTCTTTCCAGCTCACTTTTGAAAGAGAACCAAACATCCCTTCTATGCTGAGCATAACACTTTCGATAAAGTACTCAGACCTTGTTCAAAGGTAGAAAGATAGGCATGAAGGATATCTCAACAGAGCCAGGGAAGGAATAATCTTGCAAAAAGAAAAATATGAGAAACATCAAGATACAAGTATTATAAAATCACAAGGAATTTATGTAGCCGGAGACCTGGTGAAGCTCATCAACCAAACACCTACCAACAAGCTCTCTCCTAGTTGAAAAAGACCTGCGGTTGTCTTAGAAATAATAGAAAATAACAGTTACAAGATTGGTTTTGAAAATACAACTTTAATCATCCATGCCAATCAACTAATTCCATACTATACGTAATTTCAGATGTTCCTCGCCTGGACTTTGTTAATGCACGTGGGATCAAGTATAGGAAATTACACCATGACAAACATCAACGGAAACATCTTTTTAGAGGAGGAAGGAAAAGCCCAAATTTAGCAGGAAAATTGGAATCTCATCGTATCTGAAAGTCTGTGATTCCAGCTGCTGCGAAGGTTACGAAATAAGAATATTAGGTGAACGGTATGAACGGCTACACCAAAGAGAAGAGCTATTCCAACAGTTCATGGGTATTTGACGATTCAAAAGAGGGTTGCTCAATGCTGTGGGTGAAAAATATTTTCATAGCTTCTGAATTAATTGTATGCGGAATCCTGATTGATGAATTGCATGACGACATTGAAACGGCACTAGCTGCAATAAATGATGGTAAACACGGCATCATTCTTCTCCAGATTGTAACACCTAAAATATTAATGGACACGGTTCAAGAGTTTTAGAACATGAATCGAACTCGTTATCATTTTTAAGTCAACCCGGAAAGCTACTAATTTGTAACCAAAATCAACCCAACTACACGGAGAAAAAAGTCCGGCCGCTGTGGCCCAAAAGTCCCGCCATTATAGCATGAATCGCCCAGTCAGCAGATTAACTCTACTGCAGCATACACTAACACTGCAGTTTTAGCATGGTCAAATATTCCGAAATGTTAGAAGGTATCCCCATGATTTGATACTCCAGTTATAAAATCCACAAAAATATAGTCATTTTCAATTTTAGTCGATTTGAAAGCAATATAGTTAAGCTTAGTGTCAAAGAGTATCATTTTTTCAAAGTTATTTATTTAACAAAATGTACACTATAAAGACTTTAGAGTGCCGTTTAAGCAGTCTATAGTTACATAAATGTAAAAAAGAATACAAATAATGAAGATAACAGATTACAACTAAAAGAAAAAATGCAAAAGCTATACATAGCTTTTGTATTTTTGTTTTCAAATGATCAATAACAAATATTTGGTAATGTATAGATTATAAATTCGAGGTTATAAATCTAACTATAATACTTATTTTTAAATCTTCATATACTGTTCTATAACCGCCAATCTTCTAATACAAGATGCAAAAAATAGTCCATCCTTACTGTTTACTTTTTCAGTCCAGTATATATGATATAATAATTAATCACGTCACAATTATAATTGAAACACGCGACAACACACGGCGTCAGAACATGAGCCAGTTTAAATGTCACGGGGAAGTGTCTGTTAAGGTAGCGGACAATTCCTGCTGAAGCTGCAGTGTTCCACAGCCGTGTTGGCTTAGCGCAATTCATGTTAAGTTCGTATGGCTCAGTAACACTAATTCCGCGTTCTTTTTTCCTCCGTGTATAGGCTAATAGGCACAAATAACTGCGACGCTAATATCATCAATAAATATCAAGACTCTGTAGAATGTAGTTTTTCACCTTTCAAATTAGACAGCGAGAGTTATATATCAACTACAAAAGGTTACATACTTTTGACCAGTAGAATGCTAACTTGAGATTTCCTCCGATAAGGCTCTGCGACCTCGATAGAAGTAGATACTAACATTTATATTCAGGTTTCCGGATGTAAAGTTATTTCAGATACTGTACAACTTTATTTAGCGAAAACATCTACTGAGGAAAAACCCATTGCATTAAACAAGACTTACGAAACACATTACGATAAGAACTCGCTAGACACGCTAGAGAGCCACCTTATAACTCTACCTCGACATCTAGATGTTAACGTGATAAAGCAGATGAAACTTAACCTAGATGATATGTAAAACTTGTTAGACAAGATTGCTTCTCACCATAGAGCATAAACTGGGAAAGAAAAGGCCTACGAATGGTTACAGTATATATAATATATTAGCATAGGATTAGTCGTTATAATTGCCCTGCTCAGATACGGAGTCTTCGAAAAAATTAAAAACTGCCTTGCTGAGAAACTATGTTTCATTTGCGTCAAGATTCAGGTTCAGGCCAGCCCCACTGTTCATTATACAAGTGCTCCAACCCATGAGGTTATAACGGAAGTACCTACACCTGCAAATGTACCACTTCGAGTTAAAAATAGGAAGGTTAAATTTTAGAGACTAAAATATGTCTAAAAGGCGTGTTGTAAGGAACTCATAAACTTTTCGGGAAACTATTCTAGAAGAATGAGGAAAGTCAGGTTTAGTCTGCCGCATTCTTCCGAACTCCCTTCACTATCTCTACGAAACTTGGACAAAATAAATAATACTTTCAAAGTTAAAATAATAAGTAACAAAGTGAATTCATTACTCCCACCTTGTTACACACTGTTCGCTGTAACAGTATACTAATAGGCCGTAATAAATCTTTTCGAATGACTGGTTCTTTTAAGCCTCCCGCCGGGCTTGGAACAAAGTATCCTCCCAAAAAACAGAATATAGTATGAAAATAAATATAACAGTTTTGCTTATTAATATTCATATCACTGGCACATTTGAAAGAATACATAATATTCAAATATTTCGGTAATAGTTTTTTTTAATTCCTGTATTTAATATTTATTGAATGAACTTATACGGTGACTATGTTCTCTATTATTATTTCGTGAGCAATGGGCTGTGAAAAAGTAATAAGAAAATAAATGTTATATAATACCTGACAATAGAATATAGCCCACTCAGAGTTTTAAAAAATAGATCATTTAAATTTTGAAGGGCTGAAAATGGTTTTATTTCTAATTAAAGGAATTCAAAATAAAATAGAATCATTGAAAAGTGAAATTAAAAAAAAAATATATATATATATATAAATTCAAATGCAAAAGAATTCAAATTTGACCATTTGAAATTGAAAATCAAATTTAATATTTCAAAGTAAAAACATCTGAAATTGCAGAAATGTAGATTTGTCTTAAATTAAAGAAATGTCGATTCAACTTAAACATTTATTACAGAAATTTTTGCAAAATCTAAATAAGAACACCTTCATTCTCTGCAGTCAGAAAAAAAACCGTCTCGAATGTAATCCTTTAAAATGCAATTATTCTGAAAGAACGTTCGAAATAAAAAGTACGGTTAAAAGGAAAATATTTAAAAATTCAGGAATTAACAATGTTTAAAATGTCAATTGGACTGTTAAAAATTTCACAATTTCAGTGTTAATTAAAAAGCTGAAAGTTATAAATAGGGAAATTTTTATAATTCAATGCTTACCGTAAAACTTGAGAATTCAACACTTTTGAAGATAATTCGCCTTTTTCTTCAAAGTTGTCATAATTTTGTTGAAAAAGTACGTATTTTGGTGCAAATTCACATTTTTTTTTATGAAAATTAATCTTCGCTATAAACAATTTTACTATTCCATTTTCGGTTGAAAATTTATCCTTTTTCTTTTTGTATAGAAAGTTGCACTATTTGTTTGAAAAGTTATTTTTTTGTAATAAACAAACCGTCTTGGTTAACATAGGACCTTTTTTATTCAATATTCAAACATCTGGTTGAATGTGGGACTGTTTTGTTAAAAATTCATGTTTTGAGCTTCATCCCTTCAATTGATATTATTTAATCTCTTTGCAGCTGTATTTAAAACAAAGATTCAAGAAAGAAAGAGAGAAAAATGATACATTTCGAGTTTTCGGTTGAAATTTATGAAAAAGGAATTGCTGAAGAAAAGGCTGCGAATTGCATACTCTTCAAATGTAATATTGAAAATGAAATAACTTCTAATTCAACATTTTTCCGATTTCAAGAATATTTAGCCACTAAGATTATGTGGTTAAAATATGAGATAAAAAATTCATTATTGTGGAAAAAATCCTGACATTTGTAGGTGCATGGGTGCGCAGGGTTACGTTATAATTTCTTAGTTAATATTACAGAATTGCCGAAGGATATATTTCCAATGATTTTTTCTATGATTCTTTGCAAATAAGGAGCTTGAACATTTTCAACGATTAGGATCAAAATGTTTATGGAATCAAGAAAGAAGGCATTTTCAATAACTCTTTTCTACAATACTTTGCAAATATACAATAATTATTAATTATTGTATTAATTTTCATAAGTGTATTCAGAGTTTGGCTTATTTGAAGGAATAAGCACAATTTTTATTACAATATCAACAAAGAATGTATTTCTGATAAGACCCCTGCCGGACCCCATAGGGTCCCCATTCAGTTCCTTTTTAAAAAACTCGAAAAAACAGAAAAACCAACTTTTAAATTGTTGAAACTCGGATTCTAAGTTAAAAATCCCTATTCACGTAGAATCCGAGTTTCAACAATTTAAAAGTTGATTTTTCTGTCTTTTTGAGTATTTTAAAAAGGAACCGAATGGGGTCTTTACGGGTACTTTGTAGAGGCTCCATTCGGTTTCTTCGGTCCGCAAGGGTCTTTTCCACGTTAAATTGAAAAATTAACCATTATTATGGATTCCTTGAACAATTTTTATAAACATATTTAGAGTTTTACTATTTTTCAATAAATAGGCACAATTTGCTGATGGAATCAACAAAGAATATATATAATTAAAAATTTGTCATAAGGACAACCGCAGGATTTCCCCGGGAGCGGGTGCTAATCTGAAAAATTGCACCCGCTTCCAGCGAAATCGCGGTAAAATTTCAGCCATAACCACGTCTCACAACCGTGAGATAGGTGGTTACAGTCTGTAAAGGAATCAATACGACGATCCAAAAAAAGCCTCATGGACCCTAAGAACACGGAGCGACCCAAGGACAACCGCCTTCTGCATTTTTCCCGCAAGCGTTCTAGCATATTGTTGACACGCAGGGATGCTTTTTAGGCTATTTGTAAGTGAAAGCTTGGCACCTCCAAGAGCGCTGATGATAAGGACGATTAGTTTAACAGAATATTCCGGGTACAATCATTGCAACTCCCTTATAAGGTCTCGATAACTCTCTTTCTTTTCATTCTCCTTGATTATGATGCTTTTGTCAGCTGGTGCCGAAAATTCGATAACAAACATGGTTCGCTTCTCGAAGTCAAGAAGAACCATGTCAGGCCTCGAATGAGCAACAGAAACAATTGTCGAGAATATAAAGTTCCAGTGTATGCGGCACTTCCCATTCTCGACAATTGACTCGATTTCCCTAGGAGCATTTAGAGGAGCGATATTAAGGTTAATGCCGTAAGAGTGACAGAGATGGTAATAAAGCACTGCAGCTATCATCAGCAATGTCTTGGCTCAAAATGTGGCGACGGTATGTTAAGGTGGAAATGACACGGTCTTGGCATGCAAAAATGAAACCCTCCGTACCAGACTTTAATCCGGGCGATTTAAGGAAAGCAAACGTTTGCTCATAAGACATTGGCTGATCCTTCACATTTCTGTGGAAGATACCGTGCATCCTCTTATCGAGGAGCTGTTTACGAAAGTTATTCTCTTGTGCTTTCTTAATCCGGGCTTTCAGGAGTGATTACTCGAGATAGATAAGATTTGATGCTTTTTGCTCACCCCTAATACAGAAGTCAAGTCCGAGTGTTTCAGCAGCCTCCTCCGCTGCTTTGTACAGAAACGCTCCTTTGCCCACTTCTTCGTGATTCCTGACCATTTTAAGAAGAGCGTCTCTTCCATTTGCGACTCTATGTACTGTACCCAGAATTGCCTTTGTCTAACCCAAATTCCATTCCAATTTCCTCAGTATATCTTTCGACAAGCCCTAGAGCTGGATGTAGTTGTTCTATGTTTTTAGCATAGATCTTAAGATCGTCCATGTAAAATACATGAGTAACCTTGTACTTTCGATCTGCAAGTTTGCCGCATAAGTACCCGTCGGAATGGCACAGTGCTAGAGATAGTGGCAATAATGTAAGGCAAAAGAGGAGTGGGCTCATGGTGTCGCCCTGAAAGACACTGAAAGTCTTGATAATCAATCCAGGCCATCGATAGGTCACGCTGGTAGAATGCTGCATCTTTGCAGACACATCTTTCGATGAGCAGGTTCTCCCGACATACGGCTACGCCTTTCTTTGAGCCTCGTTTTCCATACATTTCTTGCCACACAGATTCAATTGTCCAAACATTCCTATCATTTAGAATAGCTGTGAATATCTTATAAAGTGTGTTCAGACAAGTTATTGGCCTGTAATTCTTCGGGTCAGCTAAGCTGCCTATTTTCGGCAGGAGTATTGTGCGCCCTTCCACCAACCACTCCGGAATCGGCTCTTTCGACTTTAAATATGGGGTGAAAATACGGGCCAAATGCTGATGGGTTGAAGAAAACTTCTTCCACCAGAAGGTTTTGATACAATCTGGTCCCGGTGCGGAATAGTTCTTTATCCCTCTTAATACTTTTTTCACCTGCTAGGTAGTGATGGGTAGCCTCCTGTGGTTTGGGTGGGTGTTTGACAGTAACTGGAGGGTCTTAGAAGAGTCAAGATGGGTCAGAGAGAAACTGTCGATTTTCTCTGACCCACCTCTCCCACCGCTCTAGACTTCTCTTAGCGTCAGATAGTATCCGTATTCTCTCAACAATATGCTGCCTGATGGTTAGCAGCTTTGACTTAGTAAGTGTGTGATAACAGGTCCGGCGTCAATCACTCACTGAATGCGGGACGCGTATTGTCTTGCCCAGCCTATCTTTATGGCAAGTTGATGCGTTCGTCTTTTGGTCCTATGATCAACCGTTGGTTTTGTTTTACGACTCGCATCGGTCAAAGCTCTTGCTGCATTAAACACACAATAATTGATAGCCCAGAGGTCGTATGCTCCTGAAAAATGTGCACGAAGCTCATCATTCATTTAAGTCAGATCTTTAGGCTTGAGAGAAACCTTGGTGTTGATGTTTCTCCGGGTCGCAAAGCATCGCACTTCCTCTATTGGATGCCTGCCCGCCGTTGAGCTTAGTTTCGCCTCTCTTTCTCTGTTGCCGGCTTGTTCTAGCTGTGGTAGAGTAGGCGTTCCGCTTACATAGTCCCTTTTACGGAGTAGTTCAGCATGGTTTCGCAGACGTTGCTGCGAAAAGTGCGATAGCTCCGGGTGTTTCTCGCACCACAGAGCATGCAGCCGTGCCATGTAACCCCGTTCACGGGCCACGCTCGCATCGTAGCATTCTAGCAAGTCGTGATTCAGTTGCTCCGTCCACCCAAAGCTCGCGTGATCTTGCCGATCCATCGCATTGAATCCATTTTCATTGGCTCCCCCAGCTCTAGATTGGTCGGCATTGTTGGCCGACCCATTGTCGGGAGCCCTGCGCGTTCTGTTG
>NC_046660.1:142107903-142113086 GCF_010883055.1 Belonocnema kinseyi
TGCATACTCTGAAAGGTCGCCCGGTTTCCCAGAGTCACCGTTCTAGACACCTCACCCAGGTGCCATTCAGCTTTCGGCACGGTTTTCACACCTCCGCTTGGGTTTCAATTTAAAGTGAGAAAGACCCTTGCCGACCGAAGGAACCCAATGGAGCCTCTACAAAATACCCGCAAAGACCCCATTCAGTTCCTTTTTAAAATACTCAAAAAGACAGAAAAATAAACTTTTAAATTGTTGCAATTCGGATTCTACGTGAAAATTCCGTATAGAAGGTCACGGATTAATCGCAATAGTTTTTTTGCAATGGTAAAAAGTTTAAAAATATATAAGACGTATAACGCCTATTGATTGCTACACTTCAAACGCATCACCTGTAAGTAGCTGTCAACAGACGTTATACGTCTTATTTTTTTTTTAACTTTTTACCATTGCAAAAAAACTATTGCGATTAATCCGTGACCTTCTATACGGAATTTTCACGTAGAATACGAATTGCAACAATTTAAAAGTTGATTTTTCTGTTTTTCCGAGTTTTTTAAAAAGGAACCGAATGGGTACCCAATGGGGTCCGCCAGGGGACTTAATAGAAATACATTCTTTGTTGAGACCGTAATAAAAAAGAGGGAAAAAAATGAGAAGATACATAACCGAATCCACTGCCTTCTCTTTTTTATTTTTTTCGTCTTTTTCATTTTTATCATTACCAATCACAATGAAAAATATGCCTGCTGCGCGGCCACATTCTATTTAAAGAATGCTTATTTTATACTTTTTGAAATCATGTAGAATAAAAAGTGTGCTGCAAATTTTTTCTTTGTCAATTTTATATTTTTACGCTTAAGGCTATTACTTTCAACTCCCGCAGCGCCCGGGCACGAATACTGTAAGATCTTATGTGCCCTAAAATTATATTTAACTTTTTTCAGATGTTTATCTGTGCAGCAATATATATACTTCGTTATATATTTCATGTCAAGCCTTTTATGATATTCAGAGTGGGCGTAAAAATCGAAATTTTACAAGAGAAAACGTTTGCGACCCACTTTTCATTCTACATCCGGTAACAAGCGTTGAATTCAGAAAAATTAAGAATTTTTATTCCTATGGATACGCGATTTTTTCTCCGTCTTAAAATCGACTAACGGGAACAGAAAAAGTACAAATCCCATTCCTCTTAATCGATTTAGCAAAATATAACGAAAGCCCTTATTTAACCTATTCGCTCTTTTCTCTCCCAGAATTCCTCGTCCAACCAGCCTCTCTTTCCCCCTACTCTTTCTTCATTAGTAACTAGCTCATCCTTTACCTTTTCAATGGACCCCTTCAACCTTTCAATTAACAAGTCTATTCCCTCCTCTTTTTCATACCTAACCTTCTCCTTTTCCATCTTTTGTTTAAACTCTTTGGATTTACCTACCCCCCAGACTCCCATTTTCGTGTTTCTTTCGCACCCTTTTTCCTTTCTCCCTCTGCCGCGCTTACTGACGTCTCTTCTTAGTGTAACTATGACCGGGAAGTGCTCGGACCCTATCTCATTCCCTACCTTCATACTCCCTTTCATGTGCCGCATTCTTTCTTCAGCCAAGATGTAGTCTATTACTGTTGCTTCCTTTTCTATGAATGTGATCTCCCCTTCCTCATCTTCTTTTACTCTCACTGAGTCTTTTCTTCAAACTTTCATTCTCACTCCGAACGTTCTTTTCATTCCCTTTAACTATTTCCTCATTTTCTGTCTTTTCCCCCATATGATCATCCCTAATTTCTAGACTGGATACCCGTTCTTCCAACTGTTTTATTTCTCTAGATATCTGTTCGTCAACCTCTCTCTGTCAGTCATGTGCCTTTTTTTGCTGTTTTTCCAGACTTCAGTTCGAGCATGGGTTGTCTAGCTTGTTAAGGCGCTGTAAATTTGAGGGCCTTCCACGTTGCTTGCCCGTACCTGAGTCCGCTACCCTCCCCACCCGGGTCGACTTCTCGGCACTTTCATCATTGCTGCTGTCACTGCGATCAACGTCACCCATCCCCCACTTCCAATGATTTCAGCAACGTCACCTGTTGCAGCGACTACGGTTTTCTGCTCTGTGCGATCGTCTAGTAACTATTGTGCTCTGGCGACAGTTTGTGGACTTCGCCTCGTCGGCATCCTACCTTACCCAAACTTCCGTGACGTTTCCCGCCTTTACCACCTACCTCTTGCCCCCCTGACCAAGCAACTATTTTTTTCACTCCTAACCCTAAAAAACTTCACACGCTCCAATTTTTTTACTTCAAATTACTCACTTTCACCCTTCACACCTTTGCCTTCACTCATCCTTCTTCCTTTACATTCGATCTCCGCACTTTTTGCCTTTTCTGCATCCACTCACCCTTATTTCCTTCACCAAAGCCAAAAATACGCCACTTGACAAAAAGGAGTTCTTTCGCGATCGGTACCGGAAACGGAAGCCATTTATATTTTAATAATTTATTTAAACGTCTTAAAAAATGCAACAAAGGAATCTATGCAAATGTGTGAATTTAAATAATTTTAACTCTAGAGAGGCAGAGATGAATTGGTGAAAATTAAAATTTCAGAATTTACATTCCGCATGAAGGAATTAAAACAACTTATTAGACATATTTTATGAACTTATTAGAAGGAATTAAATAAAATCAAATTACGATCACTTCCGAGGAATAAAAAATATCTCTGTGAGATGCGTTACTGGTACAATCAGAAGGAATTAATATTGAAAACACGTTCTCCTTGGGAGAATCAAAAACTGGGTGGCGGTCGCTATGGAAATAGAAATGAATAAGTTAAGGAGGTATCTTATTCTTATTGTGGCATTTTAGACAGATAGAAAAATCGCGCATTCAAAATAATAGAATAATCTTCACTTTTGCGTTGAAATCTGAAAATATTAATTTTTCTCTATTCTACGCTTATTACCGGGCATGATTTTAAAGATTATAATAAAATTCCTTTTTTAAAAAAGCGAAAAATAATTAAAAATATGTTTTTTTTCAAAAATCAATTTCAAGTTTGATTTAAAAAAAAAACATAAGATTATATTTTTTAATATATCGTTATAAAGGTCTTAAAGTGCATGAAAAGAGCTTTTCAAAGCACTAGAGTAAAAGTCTAATCGAATCATCCTAAAAGAAGTTATACTAACGTGAAGATACAGAAACGTGTGAAAAAGTAAAAAATTCAGGCCCCTGTATATTAACGACCGTTCGATAAATGCACCTATGGTTTGGTGGCTTAATGTAGGTCTACTAGGACTCAATTTCAGCCACGTTTTAACTCGCTCAAAGAAAATTAATTTTAGGTGGAACACATGACATATTCTGCCCCAAATATCGAGCCAAATATTCAAATTCCTGATGCAGTTACAGCTATTCTCACATTAATTAGAGGTTCAGAGCCAGATGAATTTATGTGGGGGGCCGCCCTACTGACAGAAACAGTGTCTCTAGAACATGGGATTTTTCGGCCCCCAACATTCTCTCATCTGGGAGCAACACATGTGTAGAGCCGAAAATGCACGAGCACGAACCCGAGCCCCCCCCCCCCCCGACTTCACGATTTGTTTTCGGTGGCTAAGTGGCTTTCAGGAGTTTTTAAGTAAAGTGAAACATTTCAATAGCCCTCCCTTCTTTAGCCATTCTGAGAATTTAAGCCGTGCCGTAGGTAGGTATAACAGGAACTGCGCAGGGGCCGCGGGGTCTGCGGTTGTCACTCAACCGAGCAGTCAAGCGTGAACAAACAAAATCGGAGCGGGCTACAATGAGTTAATTCACAAGGTCAGCCTCAAAATCGGCGGTATAAAAGAGTTTCACTGTAAATGGAATTTTACAGGGTATCAAGAGAATGAAATTTCGTGGGAAAAAATTTTAATGATTGTTTTGTAATGAATTCTAATAAAAAATTGAAAAAAATTAATAAGCATTTTTTATTATTTCATAATTTTTTTAAAAGTATGTACAATATTTTGAAGCAAAGTTTTACAATTTTGCCATGTTACATCATTTTAGAAAAATTAAGGAACATAATTCTTATCAAGCCTTCTCGTTCAATTTTGTTACACCATTTTTTAAAGTATATGTTTGTTTAAAAAATGTCCTTTGAAATTTGAGTAAGTTTAAGAGATATTCAGAAGGTTTGAACCGATTAGAAAATAATAAAAACTTGTAAAGATTTTTTTTAAACATTGTAAGGTATCACGAAAATGAAAAAAAAAATTGTTTTAGGTTCCTATAGGAATAATTAAAATAATTTTTTATTTCGAAAAATAAATTTTAAGGGATTATTTAAAAAGATTTCAATACATTTCAAATGATTTCAAAAATTGTCAAGGAAAAACCTGGAAGATTTTGAAGCAGTATTTTTAATTTTGCTCAATTTAAAAGAAAATCAGGAAAAAAATGTTTACATTCTAATGATTAGAAGGCTTAGAAGTTCTGACAAGATTTAAAACAAAACTGTCTTAAGATTCGTGCGAAAATTTTTCAGCATTTTTAATTTTAACAAATATACTTTAAGGAAAAATTTAAAAAGGTTTTTAAACATATTAAGTGAAAAATTAAAATTATTTCTTGAAAAAAAGATCCTACTCCATCTTCACTCCATTGGGAATCAATCCACAAAACTTCTGATTTCCGGTCAGGCCTCACTGAACTTTCCTATTGTTAGAGATTACAGATGGTTGAAAGGAATAAGAAATTAGCAAATATTAAGGAATTTAATTGTAATACTGTGCATTCGGCTCATTACATAACGATAAGACGATTAAAAAAAGAAAAAAGAAAATCGGTTAATCCGTTCAAGTCGATTTGAAACAAAATAGTCGCGGAGATAGTTTGAGAGATTTGGGTCCTTTCAAGATCCTTTTAGTGGTCCCTTTAAGAGTGGTGCGACGGTAATATAATTTTCCTTTTGTATTCGTCACGTACCGGGCGGGTAGAGTTATTTACAGTAGTTGGTCGTGGCTAATCCGCTCTCCCTTTTTAAATTTCTCTTCAAATTATTAACACTTTTTTTTAATTGATGAATTTCCTCATTATACTTATTTATAATCATAACTTATATACTGATGTACAATTTTCTAGTTGAATTCAAAAATGTTGTCTTTTTTGGCGTATCTCATTCCATTTACGAGAAACGTTCTATTAATTCCAATTTTAAGCATTAAAAAAAA
>NC_046660.1:142113186-142130150 GCF_010883055.1 Belonocnema kinseyi
CTTGTTATTTATGATCGTATTCTTATTTCAATGTCGGAAAGGATATTTTAAAGCCTTCAGACCATTTAAACGAGCTTCCTGGACCTTTAAAAATATCTACCTAACTGCCTGCGGAGAATTTCTCTGAGCTTCTTTGACCTACAGAATTTTTAATATATACTCAAAGATTCTTTTCGGTAGGGTGGAATTTACATTTATTTTATTTTAATTTTCTTATTCATTTCATTTATTGATTCATTCATTCATTGACTTATTCATTCATTTATTTATTCATTTCATTATTTTAATTTCATGATGGCAAGTTTTAATTGAAAACTCTGCAATCATAGACAATCATAACTTTCCTATCTTTTTTCATGGATCTTTATTTGTTTCAAATACAACAGATTGCGTCACAATAAATGTGTTGTTTTGGTCAGAATTGATGAACTATTTTGCTTCAAGATTCACATAATTTGGTTCAATTTGGTTGCTTTTCATTAGAAAAATAAAATATTATTAACAGAAAGCGGAAGAGCCTTCTTTTTCGAGTTGGGGACCAAGCCATAGAATTATAAAATTTATTGGCAAAATGTGTACTGTTTATACTATGTTAAAATTTAATAAAAATTATAAATATATTTCCAATCGATTTACAAAATGTAGTGTTTGCGAAATAAATCCATACTAATCAATTTTATCGCCCCCCCCCCCCCACTGCGCACCAAATATGAGCCAAAAATAAAAACTACATTTTTACGTTCATTATTGTTAATTTTTAGCAAACATCCGTCGTCTTTTTCATACAAATAATTACTAGTGGAAAATTTTATATTTCCCATTACTTTTTAAACAATTTTCTATTGTTTACAGAAATGTAAATTATTTAAACAATAATTTAATCCCAAAAAATCTAACAAACAATCGTATTTTCTGATTAAAATGTAATCGTTTGTCATTCTTTGAAGTAGTACATTTTTCTAAAAACATTATATCATCATTTAAGCAATTATCTATTGTTTTTTTCCAAATTTCTGAACATTGAGCTAGAGATGTCCACTTTTTCTACATTGTTATTCTAAGCAAATTTTTGTAGATGTTTTCTGTTAGTTGTTGACGTTGCTTTCTTGATGTAAACCATCCATACTTAATTTGATAGAAATTTTTAAAAAAATCAATAGTTAATTGTATAAACAATAAAATTAAGATTTTAGCATAATTTACTAATCCACGAAATCATTGAATATTATGTTTAACTCAGAAAATACGATTTAAAAAGTATTTTTTTTTAAGTAATTATTTAAACAAGTTATATTTGCTTAAACAATTAAAAGGTGGTTCATCTATTCTTTGTATACACTATATAGTCATGTAATACACTATTTAGTTATTGTAATCAAACTGATTGAGCAAATTAGGATTGTTTGAACGAATAGAAATTCATTAAACATCAAAAGAAATGTATAAAAATTATGTAATTATTCAACAGAACGTAACATAGGATACCAATTTAGAAAAAGTGGACATCTCTAGCTCAATGTTCAGAAATTTGGAAAAAACAATAAATAAAAGCTTTAATAATGATATGTTTTTAGAAAAATGTGCTACTCCAAAGAATGACAAACTATTACATTTTAATCAGAAAATATGATTGTTTGTTACAGTTTTTGGGATTAAATTTAATTTTATAATTCTATAATTCTATGGCTAGGTCCCCACCTCGAAAAAGAAGGCTTCTCCGATTTCTGTAAATAATATTTTAATTTTTCGATTAAAAAGCAATGAAATTGAACCACATGATATGAATCTTAAAAGTAAAAAATTTAATCAATTATGAATGAATGAATAAATGAAATGAATAAGAAAATTAAAATAAAATAAGTGTAAATTCCATACTTTTCCCATTCAACAGTTTCCAATTTTAGGCGCAGCATCTTTTTCTTTCAGTATTTTGTGCCGTACAATGGGAGAAGAGAGAAAAAAGGTGTATCCAGAAATTGAACGGATTAACCGATTTTCTTCTTTCTTTTTTTAATCGTCTTATCGCTATCTAATGAACCGAATGCAGAATATTAAAATTAGATTCCTTAATATTTGCTAATTTCTTTAAACCGACTGTAATCTCTAACAATAGGAAAGCTGAGTGAGACATGACAGGCACTCAATCTAAATTCTCGGCTCGATCCTAGGTTTACGATGTTTTAAGTATCGTCGAAAAAATAACACCAGAGATGACACACTCATCTCTGATAACACTCTAGACTAGACCACCCGCTGTTTCATAGCCAGCCAAAGGCCCCGAGATCTATGTTCGCCATGAGTAAACTCAAGGTGGCAGTTTGCTACTTCCCTGGGACAAAAAATGCATCAATTTTCAATTGATTGCAATAAAACATGAACCAGACCATTTTTTGAAAAAAACGCTCGGGAAGGTTATACATTGAGACATTTATAGTCTGTGGTTGAAATATGAAATCATACAATTCAGAATTGTAGGAGAAAACCTTGTCAGAGTAATACATCGGCTAATTTTCAAGCCTCAGGAAGCGCCTTAATCATTTTCTGTTACTGAAGATTTTTAACTTAATCGATATTGTGTAGATTTTCTGTCTTCATGGTTTGGAGGGTTGATCTACTGTCGGTAAGGTACAATCTCTGATGATATAGCAGATAAATTTAAAAACATATTAAGGGATTTCCTAAAATTTTTAAAAAGAATGTAGAAAAATTTTAAAGCAAAATGTTTCAATTTGGTAAGCTTAGTAAATAAAAAAAATCGAGTCAATTATTTCCATCTTGAATTAAGGAACATAATTCTTATTAAGCTTTCTTGTGCAATTTTGTTACACATTTTTTAAAGTATATGTTGGTTTTTAAAAATGTACTTTTAAATTTGATTAAGTGTAAGAGATACTTAGAAGGTTTGAAACGATTAGAAAATAATTAAAACCTGTAAAGATTTTTGTAAGGTTTCACGAAAATAAAAAAAATAAAATCTTTTAGGTGCCTAGGAATGATTGAAATAATTTTTTATTTCGAGGAATTAATTTTAAGGGATAATTTAAAAAGATCTCAATAAATGTCACACGATTTCAGTATTGTCAAAAAATCTGAAAAATTGTAAAAGCAATTTTTAAAAATTTTGCAAAATTAAAAACAAATCAGGAAAAATTCTAATAATTTTCGAAGACTAGAAGATTAGAAGGTCTGACAAGATTAAAAAAAAAGAATTAATTTCCTGAATTCGTGTGGAAATTTTTAGTGATTTTTATTTTGAAAAATGTACTTTAAGAGAAAACTAAATAGGGTTTTAACATTTTAAAGGATTTCATAAAAATTAAAAGAAGAATGTAAAAGAGTTTAAAGAAAAACGTTTCAAGTTGGTAAGATTAAAAGTTTAATAAAATATAAATAATCGAGTAATTTCAAGAAATATTTAATAGAATTGATGAAACTCAAAAATAATTTAAACTTTAGAAGAGTTTTAGAAACGTAGGATTAAATTTAGGAGCTTTAAAAGAATCTCAAAAGGTTTTAAGATAAAAAACAAATTTTCTTAAAATACTTGGGAATATTTAGAAGATTATAGGCAATTCTTTTACATTTTTTATGATTTTTCAAAATTTTGATAAAAATTCAAGACAGTTTAACAATATTTTGAAGAATTCAAAACGTTTTAAATGGATAATAAATATTACAAAATTTAACAAATATTTCTTGATTTCTTCCAAAATTCTTAAAAATTCCTAAACATCTTTTAAAAAGTCTTGAATCTTTCCGAATACATTTTAAAATCCTATAAAATAACATTTCTTTTTAAGTCTCTTAGAATCTTATCCGATACAACTGCTATAAAAAAATTTTTTTTTTAATTTCCTTAAGAATCTTATAATAATGATATTTATATCAATTTAGAAACAAACTGATAATACTTATTTTCTTGTGTATGACATTTTTACAAAATCTTTAATGTTTTAAAATACATATTTCAAAATTTAGCTTTTACAATTTTATTTTAAGTGCAAAAAATTGTAATTGTAAATTAATTGTAAATAATTGTAAAAAAAATTTGACAAAATTTATTCTATGGAGACTTATCTTATGATTTAAAAAAAAACAATATAATTCTAAAGGCAAGTCTCTGTAGCATCTTAGATCTTAGTAATTAACGAACATATTTTTAGAATACTTTTACTTGATTCTGGGCTATAGGGTAGGGTCAAACATGGTAAAAAAGACCGACGTGAAATTTAAAATAATAACTGTACTCTACCTAAATTATTATTTGAAATTAAAAATAATAAAACTTTTATAAATATTCCTCAAATTTATTTGAATATGATATACAGTGCGCTTGAAGTTCAAACTTCATGATTTTTTCATTGTCTAAAAAAAGAATGAACAACTTCTATGTTTATTAAAGTATTTAGGTTTTTCTTCTATACATAGTTTCAGAAAATGTAGTTACTTAAATTAGTCTTAACAGAATCTAAAAATTATGAAAATGAGGAGTTAGCACGAGCTGTAGTGAACAAAACTGGTAACTTTTTGTTTTCGAAAAATGTATAATTTTTTAATTATTTAAAAACCTGAAGAACCAACAAAGAGGTTCAATTATTTCTAATCAAAATAAGCAATGAAATAATTTTTGAAAGTTTAAAAAAAAACATACATCCCTCTATGCTTAAAGATATAATTTTTTACTTGCAATAAGTTGTATGCAGTAAAAAAAAGTTTATTTTAAAGTATATATAATATTTGTCAAATTATTTCTAAAAATTTGGCAACATTAAAAACTGTAGTATTTAAATAATTCTAACATTTAAGAATTTTATATAAAACTTTGATAAGATATAATGTGTGTGTGAGTGTGTGTGTGTGTGTAAAATAAATAAATAATAAGAAAAGTCTATAAACGAAGGACTTTCATATATATTTTTTTTTTTTGCGAAAAAGAAATTCCTCAATTTACTCAAGTATGAGTAGCAAGGTAATTGACGTCAATTAAACATCCATAATTAATGAAAATTATTTTATTTCTCCATTTAAATACAAAAGACTTATCATTTGATAAAAATGTTGCATAAATTTTCCTTTGAAGGAGGCAGGGAAAGCAGTTTTATTAAAATATGTGTGAGATTTTCTAACATACAACTGCATGTATTTCTGACCTTTCGTATTTTTCTTTTTTAAGTGTATTTCAGTCAGCCTTATGTTTAGGGCAAAATCATATACTGAAAAACGATAAGAGAAATATCTATTTCTTTAGCTGGTCAATAAGGTTAAGGCCAAATCTGTACAACCGTTTGTTAACATTTTAAAAAGTTTTGTGTATAATTTCAAAGGTCATTCTTCATAGTATTTTACTAACTAATGGAGATATTTTAAAGATTTTCTTCCTGAAATCTATTCCTTAAGGTCAAATATGATACTAAAATCTCGCAAAAATTAAAAAAATTACCTCCAATTTGAAAATTTTTTTAAAAATCAAATTCCATGTGTATTATATTAAAAGAAAATTTAGAAATATTTATAAAAGTATTATAATTTTCCATTATCAAAATTAATGTATACAGAGTACAGTTTTTATTTGAAATTTTATTAGTTATTAAGGTACTACATGCAAAGACTCACCTTTAGAATTAGTTTCTCTCTTTTAAAATTATGAGATATTTCTTTATAAAATAAATTGTATTTAATTTATTTTACAATTATTTACAATAACAATTATTAAAAAAATTAAAATGTAAAAGCTAAGTTTTGTAATATTGCGATAAGTATTTTAAGACATTCAAGGTTTTTTAAAGTGTTCATACGAGGTGTGTTCAAAAAGTAAGGTGACTTTTCAATTTTCGCTGGCTACGTACATTCAAGTTTAAAATTTTTTGTTTTGTTGTGCTGGTACACTCGTTACGATCATATGTTCACAGTTTTGACTATATAGCTCGTGTTGTTTTTCTGGCAGAGGTGTAAAAGGTTAGAAGAGTTTGGTGTGCTCGGCGATTTTCTTCTTTCGAAAAAAAATGGAGCAAAGAGTTTGCATTAAATTTTGTGTGAAAAATGGAATCCAGTGCTCTAAAACTCTTGAAATGTTGACAGTTGCATACGGTGAGTCTACTATCAGTAAGAAAAATGTGTATAAGTGGTACAAGCTGCACCAAGAAGGCCGAGAGGATGTCGAAGACGAACCTCGCCCTGGACGTCCCAGCACGTCAACAACAGATGAAAGCGTTCAAGCAGTGAAAGAAATGATGTTGAAAAATCTCCGAATTATCATCAGAGAAGTTGCTGAAGATGTCGGCATATCGGTTGGCTCATGCCATGCTATTTTTTCGGACGTTTTGGGCATGAGACGTGTGTCAGCGAAATTTGTTTCAAAACTGATTAATTTTGATCAAAACATCCATCGCATGACCATCACTCAGTAGATGTTGAATGAAGTCAATAATGATCCTTATTTTCTTAAAAGGGTTATAACTGGGGATGAATCGTGGGTATATGGTTATGTCGTCGAAACTAAAGCCGAATCGTCTCAGTGGAAGCATCCTGAGTCTCCAAGACCGAAAAAGCACGTCAAGTTCGGTCAAATGTGAAGGTTTTTCTCACTGTCTTCTTTGACTACAGTGACGTAGTGCATCAGGAATTCTTACTACAAGGTCGTATGGTTAATAAGAAGTATTTACCTTCAAGTTATGCGCCGTTTGCGAGGGGCGATACGCAAAAAACGTCCGGAACTTTGGAAAAACAATTCGTGGCTTTTGCATCACGATAATGCACCTGCTCATTCATCGTTGCTTGTGAAATATTTTCTGACCAAAAACAGCCTCCATATTCACCGGATTTGGCACCCAGTGATTTTTTTCTTTTCCCAAAACTAAAGAGACCCATGAAAGGACATCGATTTTCAACGATTGAGGAGATAAAAACTGCATTACTGAAAGAATTCAAGGCTATACCACAAAATGATTATCAGAAGTGCTTCGATGATTGGAAAAAGCGTTCGGCTTTTTCTCTTAAAATCCCCAAAATTGTGATTTTAGCCTAAAATAGCATGAAAAGAGATGTGTCAAAAAACAAACTAGAGGACTTTAAAGATTTTCATTTTAAAAGATTTTAAGAAATATTAGGAAAAATTCGAATCTTTTCAAAAAAAGTTTAGAACATTTAGAAGTTTGGAAGAAATCAAAAAATATTTGATAAATTTTGGGAAACTTTTGCAAGTTTTCTAATATTTCTAATACAATACTGTTTTATTAAATTTGATTTTCTTGTTAGTTAAAACAACATTTTCTTAAATTAAAAATATAACTGTATCATTTTCGGCTGAACATTTTTTTATTTGAAAATGTACCAATTCTGTTAAAATTTTTGTTTCTTTTTTTGTTTTTGGAAACTTGACCTTTCTCACTTAAAAATTCATCTTTTTTGGTAGAAAATTATTCTTCTTGTTTAAAAATGCATCTATTATATTTTAATTAAGAATTCATTTCTTTGGTTGAAAATCTATTTTTAGGTAAAAAATCTTTTCTTTTGTTGTAAAATGGTGGAAGGTTCAAGTATTCTTTTTTTAAGTTAAACTTTTTTGCTGCAATTTTTGTTGTCAATTTTTTTTAAACTGATAATGTAACCGTTTTTCATTGAAAAATGATCTATTTTGTTTAAAATTCGTTTTTTGTTTTGTGGCTTTAAAATTGATTTTAAAAATATTTAATTTCTGTTTTCTCTAGAAAATTATTGGTTTGAAAATAAATTTTTTTTTTTGCAAATTCATTTTGCTTAAAAATTTAAATATTTTGCTGAAACTTTGATTTCTTGGTGTGAATAATTATTTTTCAACTGAAAATTTAACTATTCAATTTCTCGTTAAAACATTATCTTTTTAGTTGAAAATTCAACTATGTGGTTGAAAATTCATGTATTTTTGTTTAAATTTCGTATTTTTTGAAATAATATTAGTCGTTTTGTTGTTGAACTCATTTTTTTGGTTGAAAATTTAACTATTTTCTTGTTGAATCGATTGTTTTTATTTATTCAAAATTAATTTTTTGAACTAGAAATTTAGCTGTCTCATTTTTTGTTAAAAATTAATCTTTATCACTTGAAAATTAACTTCTTTCGTTGAAAAATCTATTTTTTATTCAAAATTTTGACTAGTCCATTTTTGGTTGAATGCTTATTATTTTATTTTAAAATGTGTTTCTAAAGATGAAAATTGAACAATTTTGTTGACTTTTTTTTTGTTGAAAAATTACCTTGTTAGTTAAAAATTAATCTTCTTCGGCGGCAAATTGTTCTTCTTCGAAAATTCATCTTTTTTATATAAAAATTTATTTCTTCGATTGAAAATTCATGTTTTTTTTCTGGTTAAAAATTAATTTTTCAACTGCAGAATGAAGCATAAATCAAAACATTAAATTAAAAAATGCATGTTTAAAAATCATTTCTTAGTTTGAAAATTTAACTATTTTGTCGAAAATTCGTTTATTAGTTGTTAAAAATTAATTGTTTAATAAAAATTGACTAAGATATGCAGCACTAAATTTGAAACATTTTAGACCCAGAAATCTTGTCTCCTATATCTATTTACATTAAGCAAATTATATTTTCCTTTTCGCAGAGTCTAATGATTCTAAGGTAACTCGCGATTTAAAAACCATAATACGTTTGAGGAGCTCCTGCTCTTGCATTTTCGGCTTTACACGAGGCAGGCCTACGCAACATGTAGCAGAACCGACTCACCGACACGCTACGTCTGAATGTGTCGCTCATAGATGGGAGAGTGGCAGAGGCCGAAAAATCCCACGTTCTGGAGACACTGAACAGATATCTCTGAGTATATTCCAGGCCCCTGCCTCGACCGTGTATGTGTATGAAGTAGTAGTTTTCTTACGATCCGGAAAGGAAATATCGGTCAAACTAATCCAACAGATGGCGTTAGAAAAAGTAGGCCTGTCTTTTTCATTGAATTGCATTAAGAAAAATCAAAAATAATTAAAAACTTAATGCGGTTTGCAAATAAACAAAAAAAATATATGAAAAAATAAGAGTAACTATTACTAATTATTTTAAAAAAATACAAAGTCATAAAAATATGTAGTTTAATATGAATAAAATTTAATTTTAAGATACATTTTGAAAGCAGTTCGAACTTCATATTTTTATGATTTATTTTTCTGATATTATTGATTTTATTACTTGTTCTAGTTAAAAAAATTATTTATTGTTCAAACTATTAACGTAGCTAATGAAAAAATTAATAATATTTAATTCCTCAATAAGAAAATTATTTAAAACATATACATGATCAGAAGAATTAATAGAAAATATATTAATTATATCCAATATAATTATAATAATAATTAAAATATGTAAGACTACAACTTCAGTTGCAAAGTGAAGAATCTTTGTACCTTTAAAATCATAACAATTTCAAGTTTTGAAGGAAATATTTTTAAAAAGTAATGATAATTTTAATTAAAATGTTTGGAGGGAATACTTTGGTGAAAAGTCAATGACAAGACTAATAAAGGAGAAAATAGATTTAATATTATTTAATATAATGTATATATTTATTTAAATTTAACCGAACATCATATATACATTTATACAGTTCGATAATTTATTTATTGCTTAATCTTGAAAGCTTTTTTCTGGCTGCATAAAACCCCTAATAATTTCATTGGAAAATTTAAATTTAAAGGAGATTTTGAATGAAATATTATTACATTTATTTGTTATAAACCAATTTTATGAACAAGTTGACAAATAGTATTATTGTCGGTAATTTTTTTGCACTGGAAATGTTTTAAGCTAGTGGACGAATGACTGCCAGTCAGAAAAATATTAGAAAAGTTAACAATAACCACAGTTATTAACAATTCTTGTGACAAAATATTTGAACTTAAGGTTTTATCAAATTTTCTTTGATGGCCAAGTCGGTGGGTTATTGTCAAAAGATTTTGTATTGAGTGAATCTTAGCATGCAGTGTTATGATTAATTTTCAATCTATTACGATTGAAAACCCAACTCAATAGAGTAGCCGACACTCAAGGGTCCTTTGTTAAGCTTTCGGATTTCAAATTTAGAAGTAGATTTTTTAAATTTCATACTTAACAACCTAAAACATAATAAGTCGGAATCTGCGTGCTTCGATGATTTCAGACATCTAACTTTTTTTTAATGGCAGGAGGATCACTCATGATGGATAGTTGTAATTCTCAAGTCGTTCGAATTTTCTATCAAAATGTAAGGGGATTAATCACGAAAATACAAATAATAAAATGCTTCGCGGACATTGGTATGTATGATGTTATAGCACTCACAGAGACATGGTTATCGGTAGACATACCGTCTGATGATGTTTTTAGTGTTAACAACTGTTCTGTATATAGACATGATAGACTGCATAAAAGGGGCGGGGGTGTACTATTAGCTATTCGTACAAATATAGTTTCAATTCCAATAGAATTTTCATTGAATGCTGCTGGATGTGTTGATATAGACTTTCTTGCTGTTAATCTTAAGGGTAAAAATTGGACATGTGCCTTGCTTCTACTTGATATCCCACCTGGTATTAACTTTGATACTATTATATTCCTTGTGGAAATAATTCAAGAGGTACCATTATTTTTAAACTCGAAATTAGTGATAATTGGTGATTTTAATTCACCTAGGGTTTTAAATTATTCAAAAAACAATATTCATGATACTAGGCCTGAAATTTATAACTCTCTCGCGTCTTTTTATGATCTAAAGCAAGCAAATGAAATAGTTAATCAGAACTGCGCCTGTCTTGATTTAGTTTTTGCGGGTTACGATTGTGAAGTGGAGGCGCCGTGCAATCCAATTGTTCCGGAGGATATTCACCACCCGGCACTAAAAATCAGTATAAAAGTTCACTGCACAATTCCTGGAAAGAGCAAAGAAATTTCTAAAAATGGTAACAGTGTCTCACGTTTTAACTTCCAACTGGGTAACTATTCAGGTTTATATGTAGATCTAAGCAATCGGGACTGGCCTTCTCTAGAATTGTATAAAACTGCAGATGGAGCCTGTGATGTCTTCTGCATTAAGTTCCTAAGCATTAATGGATAAAAATATTCCACGCTTCTCAAGGAAAACTGGTAGCAGATTCTACCCTCCCTGGTTTTCATGAGATATAATTCGTGATATCAGATTGAAATACAAATATTGGGGGAAAAATCGTGAATATCCCTCTCATTTCTACAATGAACAGTATTGCATACTAAGAACGAGCAGCAATCAATGAATTAGGCAGGCACTAATTGATTATGAACGTAGTAGAGAGAGGGAGCTTAAATTCAATTCCTCGTCATTTTGGAATTATATGAACAAATCAAAAGGAATTACTAGGCTTCCTAAAATAATGTATGAAAATGTGACTGCATTAACGAATTTTTTTGATGTTGTAACGGCATTTGCTACTCGATTTAATAACACAGGCACACAAAAAAAAGTGGTCTGTCCGGTAGACTACACTACCATATCTATATGCTTTTGGGGTCGCTAAATCTGAATCCGGGGTCCAAATAACCCAATCAGGCCATAGTTTCCCAAAAAATGCAAAAAGAGACGTAAAAACGACGAAAACAGCGTTTTTTCGTGTATATTTTGTATAAAAACAAAAGGTTTTCATGTCCGGTCGATTTTACAACCATATCTATATGTCTTTTGGGTCACTGAATCTGAATCTGGAGTTCAAATAACCCTATCAGGTCATAGTTTTCCAAAAAAAGCAAAAATATACGTAAAAATGAGGAAAACAGCGTTTTTTTGTATATTTTAATCAAAATTAAAGATTTTTATGTTCTGACAACTTTCCAACCATATCTTCATGCCTTTTGGGTCGCTAAATCTGAATCCGGGGTCCAAATCACCCAATTAGGTCATAGTTACCCAAAAAATGCAAAAAGAGACGTAAAAACGACGAAAGCAGCATTTTTTCTTGTATATTTTGTATAAAAACAAAAGATTTGTATATCCCGTCGACTTTACAACCATATTTATATGTCTTTTGGGTCGCTGAATCTGAATCCGGGGTCCGAAGGACTATGCCAGTTCAGATTTCACCTTAAAAAACATAACTATAGTCGAAATTTTTTTTGCATTTTTTGGGAAACTATGACCTGATTGGGTTATTTGGACCCCGGATTCAGATTTAGCGACCCAAAAGGCATGCAGATATGGTTGGAATGTTGCCAGAACATAAAAATCTTTAATTTTTATTCAAAATATACGAAAAAACGCTGTTTTCCTCATTTTTACGTATATTTTTGCTTTTTTTGGAAAACTATGACCTGATAGGGTTATTTGCACCCCGGATTCAGATTCAGTGACCCAAAAAGACATATAGATATGGTTGTAAAGTCGACCGGGCATGAAAATCTTTTGTTTTTATACAAAAAATACACGAAAAAACACTGTTTTCGTCGTTTTTACGTCTCTTTTTGCATTTTTTGGGAAACTATGACCTGATTAGGTTATTTGGACCCCGGATCCGAAATCAGCGACCCCAAAAACATATAGATATGGTAGTGTAGTCTACCGGACAGACCACTTTTTTTGTGTGCCTGTGTAATATATATACTACACACCACCAAATAATCAGATACAATCCGAACCAAAGTTCGGAAATTAGTATTTGGGTAAGGATAGCTATAGATTAACAGTTGATCAGGTTACCAAAACAATGAAAGCTCTGCCCTCAGAGAGAATATCGGGAACTGATCTTGTGCCTGGCTTCATATTAAAAGATTGTCGCGCAGTATTAGCAAAGCCTTTGTGTCTTATTTTTAATTTGTCTATAGAAACTGGGATTTTTCCGCAGTTATTGGAAACGGCCAAGGTTGTTCCTGTTTTAAAAGGTGGTGCTAAAGCTGATATTCTGAATTATCGTCCACTTCCAGTTATCTCAAATTTCGCAAAGGCCTTCGAGAAATCTGTACTACCGCAAATTAATTACGCTCATACTTCTCAACTCTCTAATTCGCAGCACGGATTTACAGCAAAAAGATCTATTATCACTAATTTAATGTGTCTAACACAATTCTTCAGCGAAGCTTTAAAATGTGGACCTTAATATACTGATGCATAAATTAGACGATTTGGATGTGGCTCCGCGTTTTTGCAGGCTTCTGCGTTCTTATTTCCAAAATCGAGATCATTATGTGAAGTATGAGAGCCACACATCTGATGCTTTTCATCCAACTTCTGGAGTCCCGCAAGGTTCAGTCCTAGGTGCTCCTCTCTTCGTCATTTATGTGAATGATGTTTCTGATTCAATACAGTCCTTTGTTCTAATTTTTGCAAATGACATTAAAATTTTTAGGAAGATCAATGTTGAAAAGGACTGTAAACTGCTGCAGGATGATATAGACAGATTAAATATATGGTGCATCATAAATAAACTTTCGCTAAATGTTTTCAAATGCAGTGTTATATCCTTTTCAAGAAGCTCTAATAATATGAGCTTTGACTATCACATAGAAGGAACGTACTTAAAGAGGGTGACTTCTGTTCATGACCTGGGAATAATATTGGAGAGTAATTTGCTATTTAAAACTTATATAAGTAATGTTGTGACCTCTGAAAATCGAGCATTTGGTTGGGTTATAAGAACGTCGAGACAGTTTAGAGATTCAAAAACAATCACTTTGTTCTATAATTGTTTTGTTAGATCTAAGCTGGAATATGCGTCAATAATATTGACCCCGAAATATAAAAAAGATTTAATGTTGCTTGAAAAAATCCAGAAACGCTTCTTAAAATATTTTGTATTTCGTGAAGAGGGCAGGAGAACCGGGCAGGAGGCTCTGATTACATAAAATTGTGCACTAGGTTTCAAATTTTATCATTATAAAACGTAGAACAGTGTCAGGGGCAAATTTTCTGTATAATTTACTAAACTCTGTGATAGACTGTAGTGACATTTTGCATTATATAAACCTAAAAGTACCACGAAACTCTGATGGCCAATATAAGCCATTCTATTTACCGCTTTCAAACTTTGTATACAGAATACAAACGTCCGTTAAATCTACCTGCCATAATATTAATTTACTATACATAAGTGATCACCAAAGAGTAGACGTTTTTTCAATGCCGCGCTCAGACTTCATTGTAGCTATTAATGAGTTTATAATAAGATCTCAGCAACTTGCAAATACATAATATACAGATTACCGATGACTAAGTTTAAGATATCTGTTACACAGTACAAATTAATACTTAAAGTTATATTCGACTTAATTTCAGATTTGACTAGAAGTAAGGAAGTACCTGTATTTAACTGTGCAAACTATCTTGAATAAAGCACTACCCAGTGGGCAAAAAAATTAAGGATGCCCTAGAGACGTCTTTGGGACATCCCAAAGACGTGTTTTTGTCATCCTAGGGATGTTCTTAAAACGTCTAATGTCAGTACGAAAGATGTACCGAGAACGTCCATGTCTTTAAGACGTCTTTAGGTCATCTTTAGGACATTGGACGTTTTGGAACCGTTGATTGGCCTGACATAGGACGTCCTAGGAACGCCCCAAGGACGTTCTTGGGATTGTCATAGTTTTGTGCCTAGTGGATAACTTTTCTGAAATAAGAAATCAGCATTCTTCTACTGGAATAAAGTAAAGTATCCTCCTAAATTTCAATATTCAGTTCTGAAAGTAAGTTGACGGCAACCTGAAATAACCTGTAAGGCTTTCGTCACCTAAAATAAAGGAATATACCTTTCTTGAATTTCAGCTTCGTATTACCTTGCATGACCTTACAGAACGCTGGCGCTACTATACAGCTCGTGGCCATGTATTCTAGTTGCATCCTACTCCAATACTCCATGTCGCGTGGGTCAGTGTCGCGGCTATGATACTATGTTTCCATAGTTCGTATACTTTTCGTTTCACGTATTTAGAAAAACGCTGCAGCAACAACAGTTCCAGTTGTCAGCCAATATTTGGATTATTAAACTCACACAAAATAATTAAATTATTACAAAACTTTTTACTTCGCAATGTGAGCGTCCTTTCAATACATTACGGAACGCAATTGTCTTTAGATTTAGGACCGTACCTGCCCCCAATATACCGTTTTTTCAATTTTTCCCACTTTTTCTGTATTTTCTTACAAGTTTGAATCCAACTTGAATATTTTCTAAAACGAATAACTATTATATAAGAACAGCTGAGGAACGTCGGTAAGGCGTGAGAAATTCCTGGTTTTTAGTTAGAATATTACCCTTAATTTCAGTTAGTATAGTATATTAACTTAAGGTTACACTATATTTTAGTATACATATATTCTTAATTGAAGAGCGAGCATACCCGAATTTCAGGTCATGCCTCTCTGAATTTCAAATAGTCCCGACCTGAATTTTAGGAATCTAATTCCCTTAATTTAATGTTCAGATGTAATTCTTAATTTCAGATTGCCTATGCTTCTTTTTGTGACACTTTAAAATAAGCCGAATTTTCGACTTAAATTAAGTACTTTTTTCTGTATAAGTTTCACATTACTAAGCAAAGCTGTATATTGTATAGAGCCCGAAATTAGCCCATCTGTCTAAAATGCCACAATAAGAATAAGATACCTCCTAAACTTATTCACTTCTATTTCCATAGCGACCGCCACACAGATTTCCATTCTCCCAAAGAGAACATGTTTTCAATATATTTAATTACTTCTAATTGTACCGATAAAGCACGTCACATATATAGGTCGAAACAAATGATAGAAATGGTCAAAGATGTCGAATCAAGTATACACAAAATTCCGATATTAGATCAGCAAGATTTCCGAAACAAGGTGTTACACTTCAAGCATGATAATTTTGATTAATTGAATAAAAATCCATTACACCAATTAAAAAGAGACTATTTCAAGATGCTTGACAAATGGACAAAGAAAGGACGTTTAGGAAAAGCTATAAGATGGACTGATATTAATACAGAAGACACAGTTAATGCCAGATGTTATGGTTTGAGAAACATTCACAAAGATGGCTACACTTCTAGAAATAATCAATTGAGATCGATAAGAAACAATATGACTAACATCTCAGTCGTTTCGAATCGTGTATCTTAATTATGCCAAAACGATTGTCAACGATTAAGCATTTTGCATTTTCAATTGTTTCCAACCGGGTATTCGGAATTTGCCACGTGATGGCAGCACTATTGTCTGGCGGAAATTATTTAAGGACACTTATTTACTTTTTTGGAATAATATATATTTGAAACAGTATGAGCTGGTTCCACCAACCTCAGTTAAATCATTGGTTAACAGACAGCGTGTTAAATCTAATGCTATATTTTAGCGTCGATTATCGTGTCGCGCGTTCCACCACGTTTTTGGAGGTCTCCCCGGTAACAAGCGTTGAATTCAGAAAAATTAAGAATTTGTATTCCTACGAATACGCGATTTTTCCTCCGCCGAAAAATCCCTCAGCGGGAGCAGAAAAAGTGCAAATCCTATTCATCTCAATCGACTTAGTAAAATTTAACGAAAGCATTTATTTAACCTATTTTTTATTATTAAACCTTTTTATAACTTATAAATTGAAAAATATTAAAATATATATTTATTTATATTTTAATAATTTGATTAAACGTCTTAAAAAATGTAACAAAGAAATCTATGCAAATTTGTGAATTTAAATACTAGGCAGTCTGATAAGTACGAGGGTAGTTCAATAAGTCCTTAGAATGAAGTATAAAAACAATTTTTTTTGGGTAAATTTTTTTTTATTTTTCAACATATGGTAATCTCCTTGGAGCTCTATACACTTGGTCAATCGCTTTTCAAGTTTTTTTAATCCTTCAGAAAAGTGCAATTTCGGAAGTTCCTCAAAATAAGCACTTACAGAGGCAAGGACGTCTTCGTTGTCTGGAAATCTCTGTCCACCGAGCCATTTTTTCAAGTTTGAAAATAAGAAAAAGTCACTGGGGGCTAAATCTGGTGAATACGGTGGGTG
>NC_046660.1:142130250-142133726 GCF_010883055.1 Belonocnema kinseyi
AGTCGGGAGTGGTGCTGACTGAAAACAGATGATTTGGAGCGATTCGCGCGCCATTTGTTGGTCATTCTAAGGACTTATTGAACTACCCTCGTATATATATAAATATTGTGAACTTATTAGAAGGAATTAAAGATATTGAAAACACGTTCTCTTTGGGCGAATAGAAAACTGTGTGGCGGTCGCTATGGAAATAGAAGTGAATAAGTTTAGCAGGTATCTTATGCTTATTGTGGCATTTTAGAACCATGGAAAATCGCGCATTCAAAATAATAGAATAATCTTCAGTTTTGCGCTGAAATCTGAAAATATTAATTTTTTCTCTATTCTACGCTTATTACCGGACCGGTTATCTAACCAGATAATCGTTTCGAAATAACTCCTATTTTACTTTTAACCATTCGCGTGATTGGCTACTTTTCGGTCGAGTGAAAAGTCAATAAATATGACCGTGCGCGCCAAATCCAAATAAGGTTCACTCCACGCCCGTGTCCACACTAACCTAAAAAAGTGAATTTGTATGTGTTTTTTGTTCCTGTTATATTTCTGTTTTATTTGTGTTATCTGTGATAAGATGAAACAAAATAAATTGAGATCGCCTAATTTTCTTCCTAATGCTCCTTCAATTTGATTCAGCAGATCATTTACACAAGCTTCTGTTGAGCGAAATCTCGTTTCAAAATTAACGACGTCGAAATTATCAAAAAAATTCACTCTTTCTTTGAAAATTCACGGTCTACTGTGGATACATTAAAAGATGTCTTCTTCCACTTCGTCATCAGACGAACACAGAACTTCTTCTAAAAATTCCATATTTCACAACGACATTTCACTTTTTAGGTTAAAGGGTGATTAAATTGCCCTAACCGACCAATCTTGACCGGTTAGATTTAACAGCGGTTAATGTGAATTAACCGGCTATTAAAAAGTGGTGGAATGCGTAACTAGCTTTAACCGAGGATTAAATTTCTAACCGATGTTGATGGAACCAGCCCTATATATTATGAAACAATTTGTAAATAAACAAAATTTTCTAAATAATTTTTACCATTTAGCTATTCAATTTAAAAATCTTAAACTTAAGAAAAGCGATTAAAGTATTATTTTATTGTTTAAAAATGCCAGGTTGTTATTAATTGAATAAATTTAAACAATTAAAACATAATATTAGAGATAAAATATTGATTTCCCTGGCGGACTGAAGGAACGAAATGAAGCCTCTACAAAGTACTCGTAAAGACCCCATTGGGTCCCTATTCGGTTCCTTTTTAAAAACTTTAAAACAAACCAGCAAACTCAACTTTTAAATTGTTGAAATTCGGATTTTACGTTAAAATTTGCATTAGAAACTCATGGAGTAATCGCGTGCTTTTCCTTGCAGCGTTAAAAACTTTAAAAAATAAAATATTTGTTATTTACATGGACCGAAGGTGATTTCAAGGGGATCTTCTTTTAGTAGCAGTTTATAAGCGTTCTGTCGGTAACTTTAATAATTTTGTTTGGATGCTAGCGCCACTCAGTGGAAACCTCAGTCAACAACACTGCGATGCAAGTGAGAGAGAATTTTATTTTTAAACTTCACGCGCAACATACTACTTGAGCTATTATGGATGCGCTTGAAGTCACATTCAGCAGAAGTTAATAGCATTTTTAAAAATTTGTTAACGCTGCAAAAAAAAAGTATTGCGATTACCCCGTGAGTTTTTAATAGAAAATTAAACCCAGAATCCGAATTTCAGCAGTTTAAAAGTTGATCTTGCTGCTTTTTTTAGTTTTTTAAAAAGGCACCGAATGGGGATCCAGTGGGGTCTTTACAGGTACTTTGTAGAGGCTACATTCGGTTCCTTCGGTCCGCCAGGGTTGTCACAAAGAGGTCTTAATTTTTAATTATTCGCAATTCTTAACAGACAAATTCATCTTATAATGAAAAATGTTTTCATTAACTCAAGTTTATAAATTTTTAGTTTGTTGAAATATAAGTACTCAAAATGATGGACAAAATTCTTTCTAAATTGAACATTAAATTTTCATCAATATCGGTGCTGTTATATTCGGTAATCCTTAGAGTATCATTTCACTTTTACTACTAATGATTGACGTAGAACCAACTTTATCTATTATTTGCAAGGTAGCCACTAAAATCGAAGAAAAAATTTGGAGTAATTTCCTGTTTAGGAAATTTTTTACACCAGTTAATAAAATTTAAAGTTTAAGTTTTTAAAGCTGAAAATGTTGTTATTTAAAGTATTAAAGTCTAAATTGCAAATTAAAGCAACTGAACTGGAAGTTTTCTGATCACTGAGCGTTCTGAATATTTAATTAAAACATTGAAAACAGTGATTTCGAGTTCAAACATTCAGTGGTATATGTAAAAACTACAAGCCTTCTAGAGACTTTTTATAAATGAAGCATTCGAAATTGTACAATATGGATTCAGAAGTCTTTAACTTTGTTCAATTCAAAATTATGCCATGTGAAATTTAAGTATGAAAAATGTACATTTTTAATCTTGTTTAGATTTGATTTGAATTAGTAGAATTTCAGACTTCAAAAATGGTATTTTAAAATTCAGGCCTCTGAACTGCTTACTTTTAATCTTAAAAATTTCTTAATTTTAGCATTTCAAACTCAAAGTTTTAAAAAATTCTTAAATTGAAAATTAAATTCTTATTCTTTGATATGCTAAAATGTCGAAAAACGCATATACGGTTGCATAAGACTTTATGAAATTATAAAAATGACAACTGGATATAAAGAGCAAAATTTAAGATGTATGGTTGTATGACTGTGTAAGTGTATGGTATGTGCAGTGGCGGACTGGCATGTGGGTGCAGCCGGATTTTCCTGGTTGTGTCCCCCTTGGTTAGCGCCCCCTAAGACATTCCGAGGCGCCCCAAAAAGATTATATTGTTTAAACAAATAAATATCCGTTAAATTGCAATGGAAAGAGTGAAAAGAATATCCAATAATATCCACGATTTACATTTGTATTCCTATAAGTAATACAAGTAAAGTAAAAAGTGTCCCCAAATTTCTTTTTACCCATATTATTCCTAAGAAATTCCCTAATGCATGTTTTGGACTCTATTAAGGACATGTGACACAGCCAAATACCAAATATTACCGACCTCACTTTATCGGTTAACTGGATATTTTTTTGAACCTAAGAACTTTTTTTGTAAATAAAATATCGAGCTGAAACTTTGGAAAATTTATTAGAGTGCAATAAAGTACGTTTAAGTACTGCATTTTGGTAGGAACTTCACTGAAAATTATTTCATCTTTTTTCTGAACCTCGACATTTTTTGAACGTTCGAACTTTTTCTATACGTAAAATATCGGTCTCAAACTTTGAAAAATGCAAAAGCCGAAAGAAAACTACGTTTAAGTACAAAGCTTAATAATAAAAGATGTAAAAAATAAATTTCAACTATCAATTCCATCGGCATCAGCCGGTAACGTTGTACACGAAAATACGA
>NC_046660.1:142133826-142144793 GCF_010883055.1 Belonocnema kinseyi
TCGTATTTTCGTGTACAACGTTACCGGCTGATGCCGATGGAATTGATAGTTGAAATTTATTTTTTACATCTTTTATTATTAAGCTTTGTACTTAAACGTAGTCTTCTTTGGGCTCTTGAATTTTTCAAAGTTTGAGACCGATATTTTATGTATAAAAAAAGTTCGAACGCTCAAAAAATGTTGAGGTTCAGAAAAAAGATGAAATAACATTCAGTAAAGTTCCTACCAAAATGCCGTACTTAAACGTACTTTATTGTACTCTAATACACTCTAATACACTCTAATACACACAGTGAACTAATAAAGTGAGGTCGGTAATATAAATATTTAGCTGTGTCACATGCCGTTAAAGAAAATATTTAAAAAATAAATAATAAATTATTCATATTGAAACAGTAAAAGTGAAATGAAAATTCTTGCCATCAATTAAGTCATCATTTGTATGCCATCATTTGTTTCCGATGCAATCCAAAATATATTTATTGATTAAAAATGTATAGGACACCTTAATGCATTTTTTATGGGCGCCCGTTTATATATTGATTTTTTACATATCGAGGCGTCCTAACGGTAGGATGCCAACGCACGTGACACGACTTGACGGTACTTAACCAAAAATAAAAACAATAAAAAACTAACCGAGAAGTTAGCGCTAGAAAGTCTTGCTCGCGTAATTGAGCAAGATGAAGCTAGAAGTTGGCCAAAACTAAAAGGTGCTCACTCGCTTCATCAAATCATGAAAGTTCTATCTCGGGCGAGCAAAGAATGAAGGTTGCCACTTCTCGCATTCAGTTTATAAGCGAGAATTAGCACCTTCATGCTTTGCTCGCCCGAGATAGCACTTTAATGTTTTGATGGAGCGAGCGAGCATCTTCTAGTTTTGGCCAACTTCTAGCTTCATCTTGTTCAATTCCGCGATCTAAAACTTTCTAGTGCTTACTTCTTGGTTAGCTTTTTATTGTTTCTATTTTTTATTAAGTATCATCTAGTCGATCGCGCGCGTTGGCATCCTATCGTTAGGACGCCTCGATATGTTAACTTACGATGGCGCCTATACGTGCCTTGAGGCACGTATCGACTAATTGTTAGCTGTATTCAATTATTTTAGGAATTGTTAAGCTTAAACTCAATTTTTATATCAAAATGACTACTTATTAGTAGAAATTTTCTCTAAAACAAGTTATTAGCTTACATCTCAAGAGTTCGGATAAAATGGCATTTCATCATTTTGGAAATTGTAAAATATTCCTATATTTTGCTATACTTTACTATGAAGATTGTTATTTTATTATGATTTCAGCATTTTTCGTAATTTTTTATGTTCTTATTATGAATTACTTATTTAAATTAAGGCTTAAATCTTCGCGGCAAAAATACATGAAAACTTGCAGTCTCTGGTGTGACAAGTTTTTCATTCTTAAAAAATAAGAAATATGAAAAAAAAAACATTCGGTTGAACTCTTAGACGAAAAACAATATGCCCGCTGCACGGAGGCGCGTTCCGCTAGCACCTCCATAACGGAAATTCAGTATTTTTTTATGCCATAATTTTGGGCTTTTTTGGGCTTTTTTTGGGCTCTTCGAAAATACAAAAATTAAATTTGAAAAAACAACCCCTATTTTCTAAAAACTACTCTTAAAATTAAATATGCGTCTAAACTAAATGTAAGCATTTCAGAATTTTTGGCTTTTTTGGGCTATTCTTAGGTACCAATACCGATTTTTAGGCACTTTTATTTTTTTAAAAAAAGCGGACTTTTCTGTTAGAGGTGATGTGCGCCAATACCTCCACTAGAGCAAGTTAAAAAAAATTTCAATCAACAGTGCCAGAATTTTGGGCTTTGTTTGGGCTCTCAAAAACGGCAAAAGATTATTTTTCAAAAACAACCCCTGTCTCCCCAAAATTACCCCTAAAATAACTAACGCACTCATCCTAAATGTAAGAATATCCGAATTTCATGCTACTTTTGGTCTTCTCAAAACACTCACAAATTATTTCAAAGAATCAACCCGAATCCTTAAAAAATATGGAAAGGAATACCTGAAGAAAAGGATGTAGAATAAGTCCGAGGAAACATATACCGCAGGTCGGTGCTAATTTTGCGCTAACCAAAAATAATCAATTATATTTCCCGAAAACACCTTGTAACACTAATAACTACTTCTAACTGAAAATAAAGATATCAAACCAAACCATGAATTTTTCGGGATTAACAAAACACTGCCAAAAGAATTCAAAATAAAAAAGAGCATACTATTCTTTTTTTTAAATTCTTAGCTATACCTGCAGTCCCACAGGAATAATGAAAATAATGAAAATCCAAAACCAATAGGAACCGCCCCTACCAAATTTCATCAATCCAGTCTCAGCTATCTTCAACTAAAACTTCCATAAACTACCCCTATCACATTTAACAAACCAAGTCTCACCTTCAGTCAATTAAGATGTTAAAAATATTTCAAGTCGAAAATAAGCAGTACACATAGATGGTCAAGTTTTTAGTACACACACATACACACATATATATCATCCTTCACAGTAACATTCCATAACCCCTAGGAACTACCCCTATCGCAGTTAACGAAGTAATTCTAACCTGCCATCAATTGAAAAGGTAAAAAATATTTCAAATTAAATATAATCATTACACTAAGATTTCTAGAACTTTATTAGACATACCTACCCTTACAGTAACATTCCACAACCCTTAGAAACTACCCCTATCACATTTAGCGAGACAAGTATCACCTTTTATCAATTAAAACGGTAAAAAATATTTCTGTTTAAATATAATCATTACATACAGATTGCCAGGACTTTAGTAGATAGACCCACCCTCACAGTAACATTGCACAACCACTAGGAAGTACCTCTATCACATTTAACGAAGCAAATTTCACCTACCAGGAATTAAAACGGTAAAATAAATTTCAAATTATATAGTTAAAACCATTATATTAAGATTTCTAAGACCTTAGTAGACATATCTACCCTCATAGTAACATTCCACCACACCTATAAACCAACCAACTAAACGGTAAGTATAACGAAGAAAGATGAGACTTGGTTTGTTAGATGTGATAGGGGTAGTTTGTGGCGGTTTTATTTGAAGATAACTCAGACTGGATTAATGAAATTTGATACGGACGGTTCTTATTGTTTGCGGAATGTTACTGCGAGGGCGAATATATTTACTAGAAGCTTGGAAAGGTGCCTGTGGTGATTATTTATAATTTTGAGTATTTTTTACAGATTGAATTAATTGAAGGTGAGACTAGGTTCCTATGTAATAAGAGAATTACATAGCTGATGTGGAATATTATTATGGAGATAGCGGCCGATCGCGTGTATTCATGGGATTCGTGGAAATCAAGGAATTCATGCAATTCAAAGAATTCAGGAATTCAAGTAATTCAGGAATTCAAGTAATTCATGCAATTCAAAGAATTCGTGCTATTTAAGGAATTCGTGGAATTTATAGAATTCATGGAATTCGCGGAATACATGGAATGAAAATTTCTGTAACTTTTCTTTAACATCTCGTGTTCACAGAAATGATGGAAAAAACTCGACCTCCTTCCAACCTCTCGTAGGGTGCATCCCTGTGAATGTTCACAGCAATAATTTTGGTTGAACCCCAACTTCTTTCCAAACGTCAGGGGGAGGGGGGCCCCTGTGACTTAGTGGTGCCGTTTGATACGATACTGTCTCGTGATTGGGTCGGGATCGCGTCGGTTTTGTCTCGGGTCGGGATCGTGATTCCGATACCCGTGCTCGGTTTTCTCTCGGCTCGGCTTTGGCTCGGGATCGGGTCGGGTTTTCGACACACCTTCGCCACATATATGTCTGTGATGTACCGCCTAGCAGTTCGCAGTAGGGTGAAATAATATTTTGTACTTTTTAAAGCAAAAATAAATCGTTTTTTCTTCGCACCTTGCTGAAATTATATATCAAATGACATTCAATAGAAAGATTTTGCTATGAATTAATAGTTTTTTATTTTATTAACAAATTATACATAACGAAATGCACATTTTCGGGATTTTCAAGCAAAAATAAATCGTTTTTTTATCTGATCTTGCTCAAATCATATTCAACAAATTTAGTCATGCATTAACATTTGTTTATTTTAAGAACAAATTATATAAACAAATGCACCTTTTAGGCGCTTTCAAGCAAAAATAAGTCGTTTTTTTATCTGATCCTGCTCAAATCATATTCAATAAATTTAGTCATGCCTTAACATTTGTTTATTTTAAGAACAAATTATATAAACAAATTCACCTTTTAGGCGTTTTCAAGCAAAAATAAGTCGTTTTTTCATCTGATCCTGCTCAAATCATATTCAACAAATTTAGTCATGCATTAACATTTGTTAATTTTAAGAACAAATTATATAAACAAACGCACATTTTCGGCATTTTAATGCAAAAATAAATGTTTTTTTTTCATCCGACCTTGCTCAATTCATATTAAACAAATTTACTCATGAATTAAAATTAGTTAATTTTAAGAACAAATTATATAAACCAATGCATACTTTCGGCGTTTTGAAGCAAAAATACTATTTTAATTTACTTGTGTAGTCGTAAATTAATTTTTGAAACTCAAATTTTAACTATTCTGTTTTTAATTTGAGGTAGAAATGTGCTTTATAACTGAATATTCAAGCATTTACGTTAAAGAGTCATGATTGATGGCGAAAGTTAGTTTCTTCATTGAAAATTTCAACTACCTTGGTTTGGAAATTGATTTTTTAGTTGAAAATTTAACTACATTCTTGAAAATACGTTTTATCGTTTGATAATTAATTTTCTCAAATGAAAAGTTAACTGCAGGTTCCTAGTTTCAAATTGATCTATTTAAGTTTAAAATTTAACTACCTAATTAAATGAAAATTAGTTTTTCTGTTTGAAAATTAAAACTATTCTCATCATGATTTGTGTTTTTGGTTAAATAATAACGTTTCTAACAACATATTGAACTTTTTGATTTTCGAATAAACATTCCTTACGAATTCAACTTTATTTTTGATAATTTATGTTTTCTGAAAATTTCTTTCTTTTTGGTGTAAAATGAAGTGTCTTGGTTGAAAATTCAACTCTTTGTTTCAAAGTTAAGATAAATTGTTGTAAGTTCATTTTTATAAATTTAATTATGAATTTTAAAAAAACGTTCTTCTTGGTTGAAAATGTATTTCATAATTAAAAATGTAATTATTGCAGTTCAAGGTTCATCATTTTATTTGAAAATTCATTTCTTAAATTACAAATGCAACATTTTTTCAAAGTTCGTTCATTTGAAGTAGAAAATTAAATTTTTAATTGAAATTGTAAATGTTTTATTTCTGGTAGGAAACTTATCTTCTTGATTGAAAATTTACCTCTTTGTCTAAAAATTCATGTTTTTGGTGAAAATAAGTCTTCTTAAGTTCTTATGTATAAAATTAAAGTACTTCGTTAAATGTTGTACTACTTGGTTACAATTTCATTTGATTGGTTTAGATGCTTAAATATTTTGTAGCAAACTCTTTTTTAGGTTAATATTACTTTTTTAAGTAACAATTTAACCATTCCATTTTTTATGGAAAATTCAACTATTGAAGTTTTTATTGAGAATTTATCCTACTTAACTAATTTTTCAAAAATTTGCACTCTGAAATTTTGAAAAATCAGTAGAATGCAATCTATTTACGACAATTCAGCTGTAAGTTGTTCACTTTTCAACATCTGATTCATATTTGCTACTTTTAAAAAAACAGTGCAATATTTCCGCATGCTGAAGAATATATTGTTTTTCATTTAAAACATTTCTAAATTGAATGAAGGTTGAAAATAGTTTCTATAATCGGCATAATAGCATTTTTATGTTTCCAATTATTTAATTCTAAGCCAAAGTACAAATTTTCTACTATCTATGGTGAAAATGTATTTCAGGATTTTCACTCTAGCCATAACCGGTTTAACCAGGCCTTGGAGGAGTCAGGGGGAAGGAGGGACGTCAACCCATTGAAGAATTTCTCTCTCTGCTAGGTTGAAGTGAGAAAAGCACATCTGTCGAAGGAGGATCGAAAAGCCGACCCGATCCCGAACCCGATATATCGACTTCCCGATCCAAAGTCGAGTCGAGCTAAAACTTACACGATCCTAACACGATACCGGAGGCTGGGAACGAGCCGGGATTGTGTCGATATCGGGAAAGATTGACCCCTTTCCAGCGTCTCGTGGGGGAGGCACGCACCCCTGTAACTGATCACAGAAATAATTTTGGTCGAACACTGACCCCTTTTCATCGCCTCGTGGGGGGGGGGCAACCCTGTGACTATTCAATGAAATAATTTTGGTCGAACAGCGACTCCTTTCGAGCGTTTGGTAGGGTGTGGAAAGGCACCCCTCTGACTGTTCACAGAAATAATGGGAAAAACCATACCTCTTTCCAACGTCTCGTACGGGAGCACCTCTCTGACTGTTTACAGAAAAAGCTTTGGTCGAACCCCGACTCTTTTCCAAAGTGTCGTGTGGGGGAGGCAACTCTGTGATTGTTCACAAAAGTGAACCAACCGCGGGCAGGCATCCAATAGATGAATAGCGATGCTTTACGACCCGGAGAAACATCAACACCAAGGTTTCTCTCAAGCCTAAAGCTCTGGCTGAAATGGATGACGAGCTTCGTGGACATTTTTCCAGTGAATCCGACCTCTGGGCTATCAATTATTGTGTGTATAATACAGCGAGAGCTTTGGCCGATGCGAACCGTAAAACAATACCAACGGCTGAACATAAGACCAAAAGACGAATGCATCAACTTGCCATAAAGATAGGCTGGGCAACAGAGTACGCGTCCCTAATTCAATGTGTGATTGACTACATCAAATCTGGCAGGAATTTTACCGCCAAGTTTCGAAAGTTCGCGCGCGAACTCCGGACCCGTTATCACACACTTAACGAGTCAAAGCTGCTGACCATCAGGCAGCATATTGTTGAGAGAATACGGATACTATCTGACGCTAAGAGAAGTCTAGAGCGAAGGGAGAGGTGGGTCAGAGAAAATCAACAGTTTCTCTCTGACCCATCTCGACTCTTCCAAGACCCTCCAGTTACCGTCGAACACCCACCTAAACCAGAGGAGGTCGAAGTATTTTGGAGAGAAGTCTAAGAAGTTCAGCATAGACTGGACGAAGACTCAGAAAATATAAATAGCTTTAAGGAGTTATATGTTGCCCTCATAACACCTGATAAAGAATGCTCACCCATCACTACCGAGGAGGTGAAAAAAGTGTTAAGAGGGATGAAGAACTATTCCGCACCGGGACCAGATTATATCAAAACCTTCTGGTGGAAGAAGTTTTCTTCAACCCATCAGCATGTGGCCCGTATTTTCACCTCATATTTGAAGTCGGAAGAACCGATTCCAGAGTGGTTGGTGAAAGGGCGCACAACACTCCTGCCGAAAATAGGCAACTTAGCTGACCCAAAGAACTACAGGCCAATAACTTGTCTGAACACGCTTTATAAGATATTCACAGCTGTCCTAAATGATAGGATTGTTCGGGCAATTGAACCTGTGTGGCAAGAAATGTATGAACAACGAGGCTCAAAGAAAGACGTAGCCGGATGTCGGGAGAATCTGCTCATCGATAGATGTGTCTGTAAAGATGCAGCATTCTACCAGCGTGACCTATCGATGGCCTGGATTGATTATCGGAAAGCTTTCGATTCTACATCCCATAGACTTATCATCTGTCTTTTGGAAATCTTAAAGGTTCATCCGCAAATAGTTGGCTGCATAGAGACATTGATGCCGCTTTGGAAAACCAGATTTACTATCTCATCTGGCAAAAATCGTGTGACAACGAACAAGGTCACGTTTCAGAGAGGTATCTTTCAGGGCGACACCATGAGCCCACTCCTCTTTTGCCTTACATTATTGCCACTATCTCTAGCACTGCGCCATTCCGACGGGTACTTGTGCGGCAAACCTGCAGATCGAAAGTACAAGGTCACTCATGTATTTTACATGGACGATCTTAAGATCTATGCTAAAAACAGAGAGCAACTGCATCTAGCTCTCGGGATTGTCGAACGATATACTAAGGAAATTGGAATGGAATTTGGGTTAGACAAATGCACCAAGGTTTATTTGAAGCGAGGAAAACTTAATGGCATCCCAGAAGATCCTGAGCACAAACGTCTCATCCGACAGATTTGGTCTTCCGAACTGTCGGCGAGGAACAAAGTATCTGCAACGAACATGCTTGCCGTCCCGGTACTACTCTATTCATTTGGAGTAGTTCCATGGACGAAGAACGAGCTCAGATCTCTTGATATCGGGACAAGAAAGGTTATGCACATGAACAAAAGCATGCATCTTAAGTCTTCCGTTCGGCGACTGTACATCTCACGCCGTCAAGGGGTCATGGAATATTGAGTCTTGAATGTCCTCACAACAGGATTATTCTGGGTACAGCACATAGAGTTGCAAATGGAAGAGACCCTCTTCTTAAAATGGTCAGGAATCACGAAGAAGTGGGCAAAGGAGCATTTCTATACAAAGCAGCGGAGGAGGCTGCTGCAACAGTCGGACTTGACTTCAGTATTAGGGGTGAGCAAAATGCATCAAATCTAATCTATCTCAAGTACTCACTCCTGAACGCCCGGATTAAGAAAGCACAAGAGGAAAACTTTCGTGAACAGCTCCTCGATAAGAGGATGCACGGTATCTTCCACAGAAATGCGAAGGATCAGTCAATGTCTTGTGAGCTAACGTTTGCTTTCCTTAAATCGCCCGGATTGAAGTCTGGTACAGAGGGTTTCATTTTTGCATGCCAAGACGGTGTCATTTCCAGCTTAACACACCGTCGCCACATTTTGAGCCAAGACATTACCGATGATAGCTGCAGGGCGTGCCGTGCACACCCCGAGCATTTAGCTCACATACTATCTAGTTGTCCAACACACGCGGGAACGACCTACATTCAAAGGCACAATGCGGCACAAAGAGTGCTTTATTACCATCTCTGTCACTCCTACGGCATTCACCTTAATATCGCTCATCTAAATGCTCCTAGGGAAATTGAGTCAATTGTCGAGGATAGGAAGTGCCGCATATACTGGACCTTTATATTCTCGACAATTATTTCTGTTGCTCACTCGCGGCCTGACCTGGTTCTTCTTGACTTCGAGAAGCGAACCATGTTCGTTATCGAATTTTCGGCACCAGCTGACAAAAACCTCATAGCCAAGGAGAATGAAAAGAAAGAGAGGTATCGAGAACTTATAAGGGAGTTGCAACGATTGTACCCGGAGTATTCTGTTAAACTGATCGTCCTTATCATCGGCGCTCTTGGAGGTGCCAAGCTTTCACTTGTTAATAGGCTAAAAGGCATCCCTGCGTGTCAACAATATGCTAGAACACTTGCGGGAAAAATGCAGAAGGCGGTTGTCCTTGGGTCACTCCGTGTTCTTATGGTGCACGAGGCTTTCGCTGGATCGTCTTATTGATTCCTGTACAGACTGTAACCACCTATTTCATGGTTGTGGCTGAAATTTTACCGCGATTTCGCTGGAAGCGGGTGCAATTTTTCAAATTAGCTGTGAGATAGGTGGTTACAGTATGTAAAGGAATCAATACGGCGATCCAGCAAAAGCCTCGTGCATCCTAAGAACACGGAGCGACCCAAGGACTACCGCCTTCTGCATTTTTCCCGCAAGTGTTTTAGCATGTTGTTGACACGCAGGGATGCTTTTTAGGCCATTAGCAAATAAAAGCTTGTCAGCTAGTGCCAAAAATTCGATAACGAACATGGTTCGCTTCTCGAAGTCAAGAAGAACCATGTCAGGCCGTGCATCCTCTTATCGAGAAGCTGTTCGCGAAAGTTTTTCTCTTGTGCTTTCTTAATCCGGGCTTTCAGGAGTGAGTACTCGAGATAGATAAGATTTGATGCATTTTTCTCACCCCTAATACTGAAGTCAAGTCCGAGTGTTTCAGCAGCCTCCTCCGCTCCTTTGTTCAGAAACGCTCCTTTACCCACTTCTTCGTGATTCCTGACCATTTTAAGAAGAGGGTCTCTTCCATTTGCAACTCCATGTGCTGTACCCAGAATAATCCTGTTGTGAAGACATTCAAGACTCAACATTCCACGACCCCCTTGACAGCGTGAGATGTACAGTCGCGGAACGGAAGACATAAGGTACATGCTTTTGTCCATGTGCATAACCTTTCTTGTCCCGATTTCAAGGGATCTGAGCTCGTTCTTCGTCCATGGAACTACTCCAAATGAATAGAGTAGTACCAAGACGGCAAAAAGCTCTCTCTGCATTATACACACAATAATTGATAGCCCAGAGGTCGGATTCTCCGAAAAAATGTCCACGAAGCTCGTCATCCATTTCAGCCAGATCTTTAGGCTTGAGAGAAGCCTTGGTCACACTCGCATCGTAGCACTCTAGCAAGTCGTGATTCAGTCGCTCCGTCCACCCAAAGGTTGCGAGATCCCGCCGATCCATCACATTGAATCCATTTTCATTGGCTCCCCCAGCTCTAGATTGGTCGGCATTGTTGGCCGACCTATTGTCGGGAGCCCTGTGCGTTCTTTTGTTTTGAAACGCACTTACTACAACTATGTTTGGTGTTGTCATTGTTGTTTCCACGAGAAACTAGGGAAAGGGGTTTGTCCATCCTTGTAAAGCCCCGCATGCAAGGATAAGGCTGCGTACTCTGAAAGGTCGCCCGGTATCCGAAAGTCACCGTTCTAAACACTGCACCCAGGTGCCATTCAGCTTTCGGCACGGTTTTCACACCTCCGCTTGGGGGTTAATTCCTTCGGGACCACCCCTGGACAATTGTCCGCAAATGCCTATTTTTTTTGGTAACCATATTCAGCAGAAACCCTTGGTACAGAGATCCTCTATCCGCAACCCGAGGATGCGTTTGGTGGCTTTGTCACAGGCCCTGCGGTTTGATTCCA
>NC_046660.1:142144893-142168575 GCF_010883055.1 Belonocnema kinseyi
AAAATTTGTCATAAGGAGAACCGCAGGAACAGGTTCTCTCGACATCCAGCTACGCCTTTCTTTGAGCCTCGTTGTTCATACACTTCTTGCCACGCAGGTTCAATTGCCCGAACAATCCTATCATTCAGGATAGCTGTGAATATCTTATAAAGTGTGTTCAGACAAGTTTTTGGCCTGTAATTCTTCGGGTCAGCTAAGTTGCCTATTTTCGGCAGGATTATTGTGCGGCCTTCTACCAACGACTCCGGAATCGGCTCTTTCGACTTCAAATATTAGGTGAAAATACGGGCCAAATGACGCAACTTTTATGCTATGTTAATTTAAGTTGAACCTTTAATTTTTTAACTGTAAAATGAAAAAAAAAGTCATTCGCATGGAGAAACACTAAGATTCTATATGTTAACGTATTAGTTAACTCTCGTTAATCTGGACAGGGGAAAGGATAGACTCACTGAGCGAATGTCTTTTACTTATTAAATTGAACTATAAATTTATTTAATAGATATAAATCTCTGGTCGGAAGAATACAATATTTAATGTTAAACTCGCAGCTAGCTGCCTGAGTGCGTTAGCTCTCTCGTACGCACACGATGAGGGCCGCCTCACTATACCATTGTCCAGGTTATCTATTCGCTGTTAGCTTCCGACTGACTGTGTCTGTGACTGTGTCTGTAATATTTTGGCTTTTTTCTTACTCTCTTCGATCGATTATTACAGTCGTTAGTCGCTTTTACATTTCCATCTACAATCGTTACGGTATCGCCGTGATTTTCACTAGCAGCGGCTTTGTCACAATAACTTTTCACTTCAGGCTCGCTTGTTCGATTTCGATTTGGTCTCTTATTCGCTGTCGTATTACACTTGGCGGTGTGTAATCTTGACTTTTGCCTGTTATTATGCGCAAATGAGAATCATTAAAACGTGGTAAATATCCTAACAACGACTCGTGCGGTGTCTTACCAGTTGATGTGCAAACACTTGAATTAATATCGCGTTCGATTTTCTTTAACTCTCGGTCCCAGTTTTCTTCTCCCTTTTCGCTTGCAGCAATTTTCATTGCAGGCAAAAGTGTTTGATTTACAGGTTCCATCAACCCATTTGCACGTGGATGTCGGCTAGAATTAAGAGTATGTTTGATACTGTACTGTTCGAAAATTTTTTGAAAGTTTTGCGACGTGAAAGACGTAATCGTAATGGTTCGTCTTTATCCGCTTGTAATAACATAGCTCCTAGGCCCAATGAAGAAGCATCTGTGTGCAGCTCTGTCCGACTAGCTTTAGTGTTGTACAATTTTAGAGCGGGTTTCGAGATTAGTTTAGCTTTGATTTTGGTAAAAGCCTGTTCCTGTATCGACTCCCAGACGAAATCGCTTTCATTTTTCAACAAAACAGTTAAAGGTTTTATTATTGATGCAAATACTACCACAAATCGTCTGAAAAAACTTGCTAGTCCAATAAATCTGCGGAGTTCGTGCTTGTCTGTTGGTCTCGGAAAGTTTTCGATTGCTTTTATTTTTCGCTCACCAGGTGATATTTTTCCTTTACCTATCACATGTCCTAGATACTCTACTTGACGCATCCTAAATCGACATTTCCCTGTATTCAGAGTGGGTTTTGCATCTCGTAACATGTCTAGAATTTTCTGTAGGTGGATAATTAACTGATCCCAATCTTTTGCGTAAATAAAAATGTCATCAAAGAAATGAAAAGCTATGCCTTTTCTACGTGCAGGACCAAGAATTTGTTGCATCAATTTAGCAGAATATCGCGGCGCGTTAGCTAGACCAAACATGGCTCTTTCAAACTGTCTTGTCTGAGTCTCGGTCCGCACGCTAGATCAAGTGCAATAAAAATATTAGCTTTATGCAACTCTTCAAGCAAATCGTCAAAATACGGTATCGGATGCGGTATTGGTTTGGTAATCTTGTTTCATTTCCGATAGTCTACTACCATTCGCGCAGTACCATTTTTTTTCGCCTTATAAAAGCTGGACTTGCAAAAGGTGAGTCGGTTTCAGTGACGACGCCTGCTTATTTATATTCGTTGACGATTTTTTCAAGGTCGGCGCGATCACGCGATTCAGAGACTCCATTGATACCGGAAAATTCTCAAAAAGATTATTTTTTTGAAAATTTCATATCTAATAATTCGAACAGCCCAAAAAGGGAAAATTGGAAAACTCTTAAAAAGATTATTTTTTGACAATTTTATGGCTACGTGGTAAGAAGGGGTTGATTTTAGAAGTTAATGTTTGAAGCCAAAAATCAGAGAAAGTATTTTCCAGGAGGTTAAAAATCAGAGACACTATTCACAATGGAAAATTCTCAAAAAGAATATTTTTTTACAATCTCATATCTACGTGGTGCAGTGGGGTTGATTTTATATATTAAGGGTATGAGCACAGAAATCAGAGTGGGTATTTTCTATAAGGCCAAAAATCAGAGACACTATTCACAATCTAAAATTCTCAAAAAGATAATTTTTAGACATTATCATATCTACGTGGGGGAGAGGAGTTGCTTTAAGATGTTAAGGATTGGATCCCAAAAATCGGAGAGGCTATTTCCGAGATGCCAAAAAGTCAGGGACTCCATTGACACTGAAAAATGCACAAAAAGTTTATTTTTTGACATTTTTATATCAAAATGGTATAGACGGATTGACTTGAGAGATTAAGGGTTTGAGCCCAAATTTCGACAAGCCCAAAAATCAGAGAACCTATTGGCAATGGAAAATTCACGAGAAGATGATTTTTTTACAATTTATATCTACGTGGTAGAGAGGGGTTGATTGTAGAGTTCGAGGGTTTGAGCCGAAAAATCGAAGGGAGTATTTTCGAGGAGCCCAAAAATCTTAGGGGATATTTTCGAGAAGCCCAAAAATTAGAGACTCTATTGACACTGGACAATTCTCAAAAAGATTATTTTTTGACATAGTCATATCTACTTGGTAGAGAGTGGTTTATTTTAAACCTTATTACGGAGGTAATGCCGAGGAGGGAAATGTGATCTGGAATGCCGAGATTAAGGTAAAGACACAATAAAACGAGGTGTTTGTAATTAAAACAATACAGCATTTATTGCCACTTACATGAAGATGAGTGAACTTCAGCCCATGGCGGGTGCTGGCGGGCGAAAAGTTTCATCGTAGAGGAGTATCAAGTCGGTGATTGGAAACCTTACTTGGCGAAGCGTTTCCACCGTAGGAAGAGAGCACCAGGTGACATCCAGTAGGAGAGCACAATCAGCACACGGCAAGACTGGTTAACGACCGGACGAACGAGCAGGGACTGACGACGGGACGTTCCGTTGCCTATAACTTCGGGAACCGTCGGCTGGTTCAGGCTCATCTCGGATGCGGCCCAGTAAACCTTTCGTGCAGGGATGTGCCAAGTTATATTTTATAGTTACAATTGTGTTACGACCCCCCTCCCCCCTCCCCCGAGGGGGTTCGGGTATACACCTGAAATTTTCTTAATGTCGCTTTCCAGTTCTGATATTCTTGAAAAGAAAAAGGAATTATACAAAATTTTGTAATTCTGCATCCTCCTCTAAGGTGTTTCCTTAATAGTTTTGAATCTCGTCATTATTTATGTTTCGGTTTTCTTATGAGTTAATGTTTCTATTTGAGTCTGGAGTTGTAAAGTGTTGCTAAATTTAAATCATTTCCGTTGGAAAAGAAAGATTATATTGTATATGGACTAATTAAAATATTAATTTTTCAGGGAATTGTTATCCTAGTTTTTTTACAATTGTCTCTAGCTTTGTGCTGGAAGTTCCTGTTCTCTCAATACTTTTCCGCACCTGATCCTCCTTAATGATTATCTTTTTTCTGAAACAAATATAAAAAGAGAAACGAGAAACTTGTCGTTTAGTCAATTGTCGTTTAAATTTCTTGTTTTTGGAGTCGATTGTCCTTTAAGCCTGTTTTTTTTGTTGAGTTACTGTTCTTTCATTAACTTATAAAAAACTTTTATTCAATTTAAGCTGTGCAATTAGTTTATTAACGAATAGTTAGAGTAGTTTGTTTCCTGTTATAAGATTTTAAGTTCTGTGTTTTGCTGTTAGTACTTTAGTGTTTTCTTTTGTGTGAAAGGTAAAGTTCCTTTCTGTCTAATTTTGTTCTGAAGATCTAATGAGTCACATTATTTAAGTTTTATTGAGTCAGTTTTTGAGTTTTGAGACAGCTGTTCTTATTAATGCTATTGATCCCTTGCCATTTTGCCATATTTTTTGAGTATCACTATCCTAACATAAGTTCATTAGTATTTAATGCTTCTATTTGCCTGTATCTGTACTAGCGTTTTCTAATTTAAAATGATTTACGTTCCATTCACCTATACTTTTTCCTTCAAGGTTTTTTAATTTGTATATAGTTGGGAAAATTTTCTTTTTGATAATAAAAGGACCTTCATATTGGTCATATAGTTTGCCTGTCTTTTTATCTGGTTTGTTGGACAGTTTGGTTACCCTTTTTAGGACCCTGTCTCTTATTTCAAATTCTACTGGTCTTCTTATTAAATTAAAATTCGAAGCTTGCCATTCATGTAATTGGTCTAACTTTGTCTGAACTTCCTCTTTTATAATTTGTAACTTTCTTAGTCTATCTGTCCATTTATCGATGCTTCGAAACTCTATTTCGCTCTCATTTTCAATATTTTTTCTCAGTGAATGAATTGGTTCTAATTCGCGAACTAAATTTAAAAATGCTAGGGTATATGGTGTTGATGAGTTTTTGCTACTGTTTATCGCAAACTGCAAATCATCTATATGTTCAGCCCAGGTGAGATGGTCGCTATCTAGGTAGGTTTTGATAATTTGTTTAATTGTCCTATTGTAACGCTGGGTTGGGTAGGCTTGGGGATAATATTTAGGTGTTTAGTATTCCTAACATCGAATTTGTCGGTTAGTTCTCTTAAAATCTTGTTGACGAACTCCGTGCCATTGTCAGTGTGGAGAATCCTAGCTGTCCCCCAGCGGGAAATGATACATTTATGGAATTCTGACTCTATGGTTGACCAGTTAGATTTTCTTATCGGGATTATTTCAACCCATTTTGTAAAAAGTTCTATAAACACTAAAATGTATTAATGACAAGTCTGGCAATTTTTTACGTATTTGATCACGTCCGAGTATACCCCTGGCCAGAAGTAAAGTTCGGAAATTTTCGCGTAAGTTTTCTCTGAGCCTGAATGTCTTGCCTGGGTCTCAAGCTTTGAGGTACGACTAATTTCCAAGGGTTTGAGTCTAGTAATGGAGTAGATTTGAGTGAGTCAGTTCGCAAATGCTATGTTTTTTGCTGGTTCTGCTGATTCCCACAGCCCATCTGGCTATTCGGCCAGTGGGGTTTTTTAGGTTATGGAGCCACTTTAACACTAAGTGGTCCGTGACTACTTTAAAACTATAACCTTCTAGATATGGCCTAAATTTTCTGATGGCCCAAACTACCGCTAGGCATTCTTGTTCGGTTGCCGAGTATCGGGATTATGCTCCGTTTAGGCTTCGAGTTGTAAGGGTTGTGTGAAATCTGGGCATGTTAATATAGGTGCTGATGTCAAAGGTCTTTAATTTTTTGGAAAGCCTCTTCTTGTTCTAATCCCCAATCCCATTGTTTATCTTTTTAGGTTTAGGGAATTCTACTATTAGTTGAACTTTTTCCTTATCTACTTGTAGTCCTTTGTCGTTTACTTTAAACCCTAAATATTTAATTTCCGAGCAGCCGAATTCGCATTTATCTGGGCTGATCGTTAAGTCCAAATTTTGAATTACTATAACGATGTCGTCTAAATAGCAGAAAATGTTTGGCTTTAAATCTGGAGTTATGATTTTATCCATCAGTCTCTGGAAAGTGGCTGGAGCATTGGTTAAACCAAATGGCATCCTTTTGAATTCATGCATGCCCTTCCCAGGGACTGTGAATGCTGTAATTGGTTTTGAATTTTTGTCTAACGGAATTTGCAAATAAGCTAAATTTAAATCAATTTTGGAGATAAATCTTTCCGATCTTAGAGTATCCAGTATTTCTGTCATTAGTGGGATTGGGTAGAGATCTTTTTTTTGTAATATTGTTAACCTTTCTGAAGTCTAGACAGAATCTATAATCTTTACCCGGTTTTTTCATCATCACTATGGGATTTGACCAATTGGGACAAGAGGATTCTGTTATATCTTGTTCTAGTAAATTGTCCACAGTTTGGTAAATTACTTTTTTAATTTTTGGGCTCACGTGATAATATCGCTGTTAAATGGGATCGTGGCCCTGTACATTTATTTTGTGTTGCGTTAAATGGGTTGCCTTATGTTCCTTTCCCGAATGAATTTTTATTTTATTTTCCAGGAGTTTTTCTAATTTGGATTGTTGAGTTTCGTTAAGCTCAGCAATACCTTCGCAAATTTCTGGAGAACAATTATTTTGTTCTTCTATTTTTCCTAAACTATCTGCAATATTATTCAGTATAATTGCCTTATTTTTTAAATTAACCCATTGATTTCTATTATTGCTTTCTAATATCTCATTGGCTTTTTGAGATTCAGTTTTTGATTCTTTCCGATTTGTAGTTTTGTTATTTTTCCAAAGATTACAATCGCTAGTTTTATATTCGTTCTCGTATTCGCTATTATAATACATTTTTTCTGAATTATTTTTTACACCCTTTTTCCTAATTCTAGATTTGCCTAAATTAAGTGAGTCTTTTGTGCTTGAGTCGTCGCTAGTGTCAAAGGTGGGGATGCTCTCGAGGGGTTGGAATTTGCAGCTCGTGGGAATGCTTATTAAGCTAGGGATATCCTTTGTAGGACTTGTTGCAGGAATTTGGGAGTTTTGTATTTTTGGGGGGTGGTTAGAGTTAGTAGTTGCTAGGGGAATTTAGTTATCTGGTAACCTTGAACTACTATTTTTATGCTCCCTAGAACTTTTGAGGTTAACGCTACCCCCAAGTGTCAGTTTTTTATTTGTATTAGCATCTTATTTCTTTTTAGTCTATAATTTTTCCCTAATATCTAGATTTATACTTGCCTTGGTTTCCTCAGCTTTAATGTCAGGTTTAATTTCTATTTTGTTTTCCGTTATAGGGAGGGGTAGCGAGTTTGGAAATGCTTCAATTGGATAGAAGGTGGGAGGACTCCCTGGTAACCACCAAGTTTCTGAGTCATAGCTTAGGGTTAGTCGTAGGGCTTTTAGCATGTCCGTGCCTAAAATACATACTGATTTAAGTTTTTGGGACGAACCTCAAGATTAAGTGCTTTGTACGATTACCGATCATAATTGGAATTACTACCTGACCAGCCACCGTCAGAATGTGTGCACTGAAAAAAATATGTAACTATATTAGTTCAATAATACCTTGGACTAATATGCTTCGCATAAATTAGAACTCAGTAGGTAAAAAAGTCGAACTGGATCTATTAATTTAATTTGTAATTTTATCGGTTTGAGTATAAAACCGACGCTATAGCAATACCGAATTACATCGATTAAGTAAGTATTGAAATGGAGCAATTCTTCATGTAGAACTCGCAACATTCATAAGTTGAATATCAGCTGTTCTAAAGCATCGAAACAGACACTGTTTCACTTTTGTATCGGGTACGTAACGAAATTTGAATCACAGTGCGTCGATATAGATATACTCACTATGCTTTGCTTCGTTCGACTCTGCTGGTTCAATGACGACGAGCAGCGAGGATCTAACGAATCTGTAACGTAGAAGCTTCGCGTGAGCATTGCGCTAGGTTAAGGCGCCGGACAATGCGTGTTGGGAAAGATTAAACAATAATTATTTAAATATCAAATCTCGTGTGCCCTCAAATTTAAACGGCGCACGTAAATAATTAAAGTAGCAAACATCGGTCATATAATAAAGTGCAAACCGATTGTTAATCTAACCTGGTATGTCCTATGTTTGCGGATAACAATTTTGAGCTTGCACATTTGATCCGCTGTAGTCATTTTTATAGAAAAGTATTACTACATGGCAAATCTCCATTTAATTGTATCAATTCATCGTAAAAACGTGTTATAAACGTTCATTAAACCAAAATTATTATCACAAAACAATGAATTTCATTCATTTTTACTCAAAGTTGTTCTGTTGAAAAAAAATCGAATTTTTTTAAACATGATTTTTTTCATGTATAATTGTTAGTTTCAAATGGTGATTTGACGATACAGGTGCGCAGGATCGTGCACAAGGTAATTTAATACGTATTCTACAAGAACTTTAAAAATTCAAATGTTTCCAACACCAAAAATAACTCAATGGTGAGTCAACGACCTTGGTGCGCCTGATCGTGCACCAGGTCCTTTTAAACGTCGTCTATGACAACTCTTTTAAAATTTAAATTTTGTCCATTACAAAAACAATTACAAATGGTGAGCCGATGACCCGGTTGCGCCGGATCGCGCATCAGATCATTTAGAAAGTCATCTAAGAGAAATTTTTGGAAATTAAAATTTTGTCCATAACCAAAACAACTAAAAATGGTGTGACGATGACCCGGATGCGCCGTATTATACACCAGGTAGTTTAATACGAATTCTACAAGAACTTTGTCAGAATTCAAATTTTTCCAATACCCAAAAAAACTACCAATAGTGAGGCAATTACAAATGCTAAGTCTACGTCATGGGTGCGCAATATCATGACCCAGGTCGTTTAACATGTTTTCCATAATAACTTTTTCCAAATTCAAACTATTCCAAAATAAAAAAAGCTACTTATGATGAGGCGGCGACCCGGGTGCACGGGATAGTGTACCAGGTCATTTAAAACGTCATATATTAAAACTTTTTCGAAATTCAAATCTTTCCAAAGATTTGAAACCCACGTCGTCCCCTGACCATTGGTAGTTTTTTTTTTTTTTTGGGTGTTGACAAAATTGGAATTTTAAAGAAGTTCGTGTAGAATTCGTGTTACAGTCCTTGGTGTACGATCCTACGCACATGGGTCGTCGACTCACTATTTGTAATTGGTTTAATTATTGATCAAATTTAAATTTCAAAAAAGTTCTCGTAAATGATGTTTGAAAGGACCTGGTGCACGTTCCTGCGTAACCGGGTCGTCGACTCACCATTTGTAATTGATTTGGTTATAAACAAAATGTAAATTTTAAAAGAGTTCTCGTGAATAACGTTTTAAAGGACCTGGTGCACAACCCAGCGCATCCGGATCGTCGTCTTACCATTTGTAGTAGTTTTGGTTATAGGCCAAATTCCAATTTCCAAATAGTTCTCGTAGATGATCTTCTAAATGACCTGGTGTGCGATCCGGTGCAACCGGATCGTCGACTCACCATTGACCTTATTTTGGGTGTTGGCAAAATTTGAATTTTGAAAAAGTTCTTGTAGAATACGTGTTAAACTACCTGCTGCACGATCCTGCGTACCCAGGTCGTCTCACTATTTGTAGTTGTTTTGGTTATGGACAAAATTTAAATTTCAAAAAAGTTCTCGAAGATGACGTTTGAGAGGATCTGGCGCACGAGCAGGCGCACCCGGGTCGTCGAATCGCCATTGAGAGTTATTTTGAGTATTGGGAAAATTTGAATTTTGAAAAAGTTCTTGTAGAATACGTATTAAATTACCTGGTGCACGACCCTGCACACCCGGGTCGTCAATTCATCATTCCTAACTAATACGGTTACAAAAAAATGTTTACAAAAAGTCGATTTTTTCCAAAATAATAATTTCTAGTAAAAATTAATGAAATTCATGTTTTTTTATAATAATAATAATATTTTGCTATAAAAATGACTCCAGCGGATCAAATGTGCAAGCTCAAAATTGTTATTTATAAAAATTAATGAATTTTACTTTTAATAATTTAGACGCACTTATTCTTACAATTTGCCGCAAAACGCAGTTTTGAGCAACCCGCAATGCAGGACATACCAGGTTAGATTAAAAATCGGCTTGCATTTTACATTGCAAACCATATAAATCTTACTTCTTTCGATCAGCTGGCGTTCCCTGATTGATTAGATAGTGTTCTATATCTGGAAATATCAAAATACAGCATTATCGTAACTTTTACCGTTCATCATCCTCAACTCTCGCACTTTATTGTACGAGCGATGTGTGTTACTTCAATTATTTACATGCACCGTTTAAATTTGAGAGCACGCGAGATTTGATATTTAAATAATTATTGTTTCATCTTTCGCAACACACATTGTCCGGAGCTTCAACTCAGCGCAATGCTCACGCGAAGCTCTTAAGTTACACATTCGTTGAATCCGCTCTGTTCGTCGTCATTTGTACCAGCAGAGTCGAACGCAGTGAAGCATATCAAGTATATCTATATGGACGCACTGTGATTCAAATTTCGTTACGTACCCCATACAAAAGTGGAACAGTGTCTGTTTCGATGCTTTAAAACAGCTGATATACAACTTATGAATGTTGCGAGTTCTACATGAAAAACTGCTCCATTTCAATAGTTACTTAATCGATTTAATTCGGTATTGCTATAGCGTCGGCTCTATACTTAAACCAATAAAATTACAAATTAAATGAAGAGATCCAGTTCGACTTTTTTACCTACTTAGTTCTTATTTATGCGAAGCGTATTAGTCCAAGGTATTATTGAACTAATATAGTTACATATTTTTTTAGGTGTGGCACCAGTATCGACTAAAATTCGAAAAAAAACTACCTTCGAACTTTGTCAGTAGATGAAAACGTGTTTTCGTTACGTCATCTTTATCCGAATTCAAAAATTCTGGCGCTTCGGTAATAGGTTGAGAAATTTTCTGTTCTAATACCCGCCCTTTCAGTTTTACTGGTTGTCCTCATAGTATGGGCATGCTCTTTTAAAACGGCCCACTAATCCACAATGATAACATTTACTATTGTTTATTTTATCGTCTGTGCGCGACTTTAAATTCTGATTTTTATCTGAATCGGAATTTATTTTATTTTAGTAATCCGTTTTTCAATTATTATCCCGTTGTTGGCTTTTATTCCCGCAATTTGGATTTTGATAATTTAGTTTATTTTCATTATCATTATTTTCTTAATTATTTGAAGCTTTTATTTTTACTTCGCTAGCTCAGTTTTCCATTCTTTCACTAAATCTTCTAATTGTTCAAACGTTTCAAAATCATTTCGCTTTATATACATTTTTTATTCGATTATGAGATTTTCGTAAGTTCTGCGCAATTCCCATTCTCGGGTTTTTCTAGTTTATAGTTTTATAAATAGTTTCCTAATTTCTGTCAGGTATAAGTGTCTGTTTGAACTGTTACTTGTTGTCGAAAGTCTACGTGATATGTTTTGTTTTGAGTTAATTCTATCCTATATCCGTATTATTGTGAGAATGTTTATTAGTTTCTTTAAATTTTTCCCTTGAATCGAATTGAACTGAATGTCTATTTCGAGTTTCGCTTCTATTTTTCCTGTAATTAGTTTCTATGATTTCTTGTATATTTTCAAAAGAACTATTAGCTGTCGGGTTCAATCTTAGCCTTAACGGGTTTTCCTTTTTTCCCTTTCTTTAAAGAATCTTTCCTTTTGTTGATTCATAAATGCGTCGAACTCTTTACTTTCTGAAAGTTCGTCGGGTTCTAAAATAAAACATTTGTTGTTTGTTGGGGGGCGGTTTTCCGACCTACTTCTATTTTCTAGGCGAACACTTACGTTTCTTTCTTTCTGTATGTTATGCTTTTCTATAGACGCGCCTTGTATGGATAAACTTCCATTATCCCAGAAAGAGGTATTTTTTTGAAGTCAAAGGTTCTGTTCTTTATTTATAATATACGTCGCGTGACCTCACCTCGACTCGCGAGTATTGCTGACTGCACGTGCGAACTTGTTTGCACGCTTGAAAGTTTCGTCAAGTCAGGCGCTTGGAATATTCAGAAAAAATCAAATGAATGTTTTTCTTTTCAGGTTTAATCATTCCCTTAGCTATCCGTCTTTTTTTGTTTTTAATTTGCAAAAAATTACCGAATCTCAAATTTCAATAGATGTTCATATTTTCCAGTTTCCTACTTTTATGACAATTTTTATTCTAATTAAGTTCTTCCTGAAAACTTTAATCAATTTTAATTTTTATTACCCGAAGAAGAAATTGCTATCTATACCCATTTTTGGTTTCCTGAATACGCCAATCGTTTAACATTTGTCTAACTATACGCGAATACATACTACAATAGTCGCATATGCATGACGCAATTTAAGTTCATGTCAATTCAAATATCATATTATAGATATACGTAGGTCAAGGCATATAAATATCAAATCATTTGCACATAATAATCATTGAAAAAATATATAATTTCATGTGCACACATAAATCAATTGTCTAAATATAAATCAGAGTGCATATAAGAAATTATTTCACATATAACATCAATTATAAGCAGCATAAGAATTGCAGGTTAATGAAGGCAAATGGCAACGAATTTGGGTCCATAGAATGCAAAATCACCATAAAAGTTCAATAGTAGTAGTTTTAGGGTATTCATTTTTAATTTTTAAGTTGAAATTGTCTCTTCTTTCTCTCAGCTGGTTAAAAATTTTCAAAGGATAAGGTGTGTGGGTAAAATTGTTGGGCGCCAGGTATTATGGAGGTAATGCCGAGGAGGGAAATGTGACCTGGAATGCCGAGAGTAAGGTGAAGACACAATAAAACGAGGTGTTTGTAATTAAAACAATACGGCATTTATTGCCACGTATATGGAGATAAGTGACCGTCAGCCCGTGGCGGGTGCTGGCGGATGATAAGTTTCCTCGTAGAGGAGTACCAAGTCGGTGATTCTAAACCTTCCTTGGCGAAGCGTTTCTACGGTAGGGAGAGAGCACCGGGTGACATCCAATAGGAGAGAACAATTAGCATACGGCAAAACTGGTTAACGACCGGACGAACGATCAGAGACTGACGACGGGACGTTCCGTCGCCCATAACTTTGGGATCCGTCGGGGGGGTTCCGGCCCATCTCGGATGCGTCCCAGCAACCCTTTTGTGCAGGGCCGTCCTAAGTTAAATTTTATAGCAAAAATTATGTTACAACCTTAAGGGTTGGGGGTGACAAAATTCTGATACAAAGAAATTTGGGAATTTCGTTTGTGGAGGTTTATGATTGAGAAATTGCATGCTGATTTTCAGGTGTGACAATTTTCGCACTTTCTTTTAATTATAATAGTTTCATTTCTAAAAATGTATAATATCAAATTTGTAACAGAATCTTAATATGTTTTAGATATCGCAAAAATAATTGAAAAACTTTTATTTTGTTACTGGAAGATAGTTGAACTTAACTTTAGATAATTAAACGTTTCAGAAGAAACTTCCTCTTTTTTCTTACAAATTTTCTAGATTTCAAAGAACAAACTTGAATGATGCTGGAATAACTGTCCATCTAAACGTAAACATGTCTCGATATTTCGATTACAATAGTATGGCCTGCGTGAAAAATGGAAATCTAAGGTTTGCCAATAGTCTACATGTCTCTAAATGGTAAGTTCACCACCTGGGTGCACTGAGTCTCGCACTAGGTAGCTTAACACGTATTATACATGAACTTTTTCAACAGTTTAATATTTCCAACAGTCAAAATAACTCCATATTGCAAGCCCAAGATCCGATTGCACCGCATCGAGCATCAGGTAGTTTAATTCGTATTCTTCGTGAACTTTAAAGAAAATTAAAATTTTGTGAATAAAGAAAAGAATTTCAAATGGTGAGTCGACGATCCGGGTGTACCAGGTTCCACACTAAGTAGTTTAGCACGTATTCTATGAGAACTTTTTAAGAATTTAGATTGTTCCAACAGCCAAAATAAATTAAAATTGCAAGTGGACGATTCGGGTGCACCATGTCGAGTACCAGGTAGTTTAAAACGTATTCTACGTGATATTTTGTAAAATTAAAATTTTGTAAATAATGAAAAAAATTTCAAATGGTGAGTTGACGACCCGGGTGCACTTGGTCGCGCAACAGGTAGATTAGAACGTATTATACGAGAACTTTCGAAGAATTTAAATTGTTTCATCTCTTAAAATAAATAACAATCTTGAGCCGACGACCCGATGCGCCGTATTTTGCACCAGGTCATTTAAAATCTCATCCACGTAGTTGTTTGGTGCTTATTTCTTGTATTTATATCTGTTGCGCGATCGGGATTCTTAAAAAATTCTTGTAGAATACGTGCTAGACAACCTGCTACTCGCCTTGATGCACAAATGTCGTGGACACAACATTTAGAATTGCTTTCATTATTCACAAGACTTTAATCTTTAAAAAGTTCTCGTAGAATACGTATTGAACTACCTAGTGCTTTATCTAGTTCACCCGGATTGCCGACTAACCCGTTTCAGTTATTTTGGCTGTTGGAAAAATTAAAATTTTGAAAAAGTTCTTGTAGAATAAGTGCTGAGCTACCTGGTACGCATCCGATTCACCCGGATCGTCGGCTAGCAATTGGTAGTTATTTCAACATTTGGCACAATTTAAATTCTTAAAAAGTTCTCGTAGAATACGTGCTAAACTACGTCGACTTAGCATTGGTAGTTATTTTGACAGTTGCCACAACCTCAATTTTTAAAAAGTTCTTGTACAATACGTGCTAAGCTACCTAATGTGCAACTCGGTGCACCGGGATAGTCGACTCACAATTTGTAATTGCTTTCGTTATTCACAACATTTTAATTTTATAAAGTTCACGTCAAATACGTAATAAACTACCGGGCGCTCGATCTAGTGCACCTAGATCGTCGACTTATTATTGGTAGTTATTTTTACAGTTGCCATAATTTAAATTCTTAAAAAGTAATCGTAGAATACGTGCTAAACTACCTGGTACTCAATCCGGTAATCTCGGATAGTCAACTCACAATTTTTAGTTATTTTGTGTCTTGGAGCAATTTATATTCTTGAAAATAGCTTATAGAATACGTATTAAACAACCTGGTGCTCGGTTCAGTGCACCCGGGCCGTCGAATCACCATTTGAAATTGTTTTCGTTCTTCAACAAATTTAAATTTTTAAGAAGTTCACATAGAATACGTATTAAACTACCTGGTAGTCGATCCGGTGCACCCAGATCGTCAACTCACAAGGCTGCGTTATTTTGGCTAACGGAACAATTTAAATTTTATAAAAGTTCTTGTAGAATACGTACTAAGCTACCTGGCGTTAGTTCCGTTGCACCCGGATCTTCGGCTCACTATTTTTAGTTATTTTGGCTGTTGGAACAATTTAAATGTTTTAAATGTTCTAGTAAAATAGGCGCTAAACTATCTGGTGCGTGACTGGTGCACCGGGATCGTCGACTCGTCGCTTGGAATTGTTTCCGTTATTCAAAACATTTTAATTTTTTTAAGTTTACGTAAAATACGTATTAAACTACCTGGTGCTCGATCCGGTGCACCTGGATCTTCTACTCATAATTTTCAGTTATTTTATCTGTTGGAACAATTTAAATTCTTGAAAAGTGCTCGTAGAATACGTATCAAACTACCTGGTGCTCTATCTGGTGCACCCGGATCGTCGACTTATTATTGGTAGTTATTTTGGCAGTTGTCACAATTTAAGTTTTGAAAAAGTTATTGTAAAATATGTGCTAAGCCACCTAATGCGCAACTCGGTGCACCGGGATAGTCGACTCACAATTTGTAATTGCTTTCGTTATTCACAACATTTTAATTTTATAAAGTTCACGTAGAATACGTATTAAACTACTTGGTGCTCTATCTGGTGTACCCGGATCTTCGACTCACAATTTTTAGTTATTTTGGCTCTTGGAACAATTTAAATGTTGAAAAAGTTCTTGTACAATACGTGCTAAGCTACCTAGTGGGCGACCCTGTGGAGCGGGGTAGTGAACTTACTATTTAAAGACGTGTAGTTGGTATTCAGCCGTGACCAGGGGCGAAGCATAGCAGAGGGGCCATTAGCCATGCGTGATCTATTGTTCATAACCATGGGACGACCGGGGGTCGACCGTAGGTGAACATTAGCCCAATCTTGAACCACGCTTAGCCCACACTTACCTCACACTTACCCCACAGTTATCCCACACTTACCTCACAATTAACATACGCTCAACCCACGCCCACCCCACGCTTATGCCATTGGTGAGTCATGCTCCGCCCATTGAAACTTTTCTATGCGGGAATTGTGTCTCCGTATGCCATCTTACATTTTGAAGTCAGACTGCGACGTCTACGAAATTGCTGGAAGCTGTTTGTATATGAAATTTCATACATTTCTTTTTATACGAGATATTTTCTTTGTGTTGTATATAAGGGAACGACACTTTAAATTTTTTTATTATTTTTCTTCCGCCAGAAGATATTTTTATTTTCTTCACAAAAAAAGAAGTTATTTCCATGTGTTTTCATTTTTCTTACCTTTCAATGACTTTCTGATTGATATAGAGAAATGCTTAGAGTGTGTGACTTTGTTAATAATATGTTTGTTTTAAGAATGGAACGGCAATATAAAAAATTTCTTTTTCTTTAATATTAAATTATCCTAAGCGCAACGAAAATGTTTTAAATACTCTTCAAAATCGAACTATTTTTCGACATTTGGGTCCTGGAAAGTTTAAAAAAAGAGTTTCATTTCGCATTTAATACAAACAAGAGTACATAAAATGTCCTTTAGTTCAAGCTATATCAATAGCTGAAATTAGGTTAACGTTTCAAGCGTAGTTCTGGTCTCATCAGCAGACCTCACTTACTAAATTTACAAATTTGGCAGAAAATTAATTGGTGCATAGAAGAACAATTAGAGAAATACGAGCATAAGAGCTCATATTTAAGTTAGAAAGTTCGTAACAATTGCTTCTTTGTTCTAAAGAAAAAGTAATGTTAAAAGACTATTGTATATATTTTCCAGAAAAATAACATTTTTACCTGAAAATAATAATTTAATATTGTACTCATGTTAACATTTAAAACATGTAAAGTTATTTATAATTTTAAAAATTCCATTTCTTAGTTATTCTGCCTAATCAACTTTTCCGTTTGAAATAAAACATAAATTCGTAATATTTTTTCAATCCAATTATATAATTTTATGCGTTCATAAGATATACAAGTCATACTGACTAATCAAAATTGATTTCCATATTTAGAGTTTCAGTGAACTCAAAATCTTGACTAGATTCTCAAAGCTTGATACCGAAATTCGTCGGATTTTATTTGCATTTTAGAAATAATAGACTTAACAGTCAATAGTTACATAGTTTTATATGTTTAAATCAAAATATATATTAGGTAATACATGCCCTTCGACAAATTAAAATATTATCTTTCAGTATAAAATGTTAATAATTACCATATCATATAATATTCATCAAATAATAGTTTATGGTAATAATGATATTGATAATCATAATAATCGATACTCTGGCGGACCGAATGAGCAGTAAAGTTACTCTACAGCGTAACCTTATAGCATCCAGATAGTATCCCTTCCGTATCATGCAGAAAAAGAGCAAGTTAGGCCTTTAACTTGTTGCAATTCGAATTCTACGTTAAATTTGCCATTAGAATGGCACGGAGTATTTGCAATAGTTTTTTTGGAGCATTAAAAATTTCAAAAAAATATTATAACTTTAGCTGAAGGCGACCAGTAGCGCATCCATATTCGCTTAAGTAGTATTTCGCTACTAAAAGAAGATGCGCTTGAAGTCCCCTTCAGTCTATGTTAATGACAGGTATTGTATTTTTTTTCTTTTTTAACGCTGCAAAAAACTATTGCAATTACTCCGTGAGATTCTAATAGATAATTTAACATAGAATTCGAATTACAACAAGTTTAATGCCCATCTTGTTGTTTTTTAATTTTTTTTTCTTAGTTTTTGTGGCATGATACGGATGGAATGCTTTGTGGATCCGGTCAGAATACTCTGTAGCGTATCCTTTCCGTTGATTCAGTCCGCCAGAGTAATTTTAAGTATATGTATCTTTTATATGCAATCTTCCTCTTAGTTTAGAAAGAAAGTTTTTTATTTAACTTTGAAATTGATTTCTTCATTAAAAGTTATTAAATTAGGATCGCGGAATTAAATAAATTTCTTTCAGCAGTATTCTAGAATTTTAGAAGCCATGAGGACGGCTTCAAAATATTGCGTCATATAGTCTTTCCGAAATTCTGTCAACCCTGCACAAGTATAGACTCCCCGGAAATTCCATCTATTATGTATCTTTTCCTTATCTTCCACTCCTGGTCTCTAAACAAACACGATCATCTAGCGCGACAAGGCCCAGGCAATTATGCACGTTGTAACGTTTTTTGCTATTCTGCATGCTCATAAATATTCAATTACAAATCATGAACAATTATAGCTCACACTCAACTCTACTGCCAGAACTCAGAAATAGATTTCCCTTTACTCTTTTTAATTTTATTAAATTTTAATATGTTTGTCTCGATCTTTCCAGCTTTTGAAAATAATCATGAGTCTTAAATTGATCGATTTTAATTTGATATTCTGAGTGTTTTCCCCATTTTAAGGAAGACGGAGACATCCCTTTTTCTTCCACCAATGAATCTACAAAAGAGACTTCATTTCATGCAAATTCAAGTGCAATATTTGCCTAGAAACTTGTCTGTCTTTCTGAATTCTCTTTTAGCTTCATAGTGAACCAAAGCTTGAGCTTACATCTACCTTATATTCGGCCTTTGGTTTTGAGTCAGAAAAGCTCTTGAATCTATTGTGTGAATTTTACTTATTCCTAAGTTTATGGTTTTCTGTGTCAAAACAGGCAAACATTCATGATCCTAACATTTTGCTACCTGACTGCATGAGTACCCGCATGAACGGGCTGCATATGCAGATTAGGTCTTGGATTTCTGAAAAAAACCAAGGATATTTTTTTTCACCCCACTGAACCTTAGCCGCCGTTTTTATTCAGATAGTTTGAGGTTTGGATACTGGCATCCCTATGTCCCTATAAGAATGAATTGCTTAAGAATGAACGGGTAGCCCTCCAGTATCACCTCACATTATAAGAATGGGACGGATCAAGAATGTAAGAGAGGTCGAATAAAAGTTTATATTGCTTAAAGAATTAATTGCCAAGTTCTACTTGCTCAGTCTCTCTTACCTGTCTTGCTATATACCATATTTGTCTTGATATCATTGAGTGGTGATCAGACCTCGACCTCGGTGGAAGCTCGATCGTTTCGAAAAGACGAGAGCTAAACGTATTCCCACGTCTATTGCTTGGCGTCGACTGGCGATCCCGTCGTTCTCCAGTTATCAGGCTAGTCCCAACGTTGCGGCTTCGATCATCCCTTCTCCGACTAGTTGTGCACGCAACAGCAACTGTTTCGGGTATCGATACTTGCAATCTATATAACTTTTCCGTTAACTATGCCTCCCTAAACGAATGGATTCAACAAAATTCTTGAATACATTCGTTTATTTTTAATTGAAGATTGTGTTGTCCATAAGAAAAATATTTTGTTCAGGAAGAATTGTTTTTACGTATTTGTGATTGGCTCAAGTTTATTACACAGAAAAAGAAATATTGTTGTTATTCATTTTAAAACATTTGGGCGTTTCAAAGTCTTAAACGTCATATTTACTATTTGATTCTTGAAAGAAGATAAAGGGTAAAATTCCTCATTAACGTTTTCTCCCCATAATAACTCCTCGTTGTCCTTTTTTTCCGCTTTTTTTTTCTCTCCCCTGCCTGACCGTTAATAATTGTCGTCGTCTATTGGCCGCTTTGAGCTTGTCGCTCATCTTCTTGAGGTAGTTTCGCATTTCCTTGAGTATCTCGCCAGTCCTATCTTTCCGACTCGCCTCGGCATAGTCTCTAGGCTTTTCCAAAAGCCCGGTTTTCAAATTGCCTGCTGTTTGTTTTTTAAAATATAAATCTGGCCGGAATTCTTTCTTTGGTTGTACCGATTTGTTTGGCACATTTTATTGTTCCTTTTTATTTTATTATTCCGAACATTTGTGCGGAAATGTATCGAAGTTATGAATATGCTTGGATTTTTTTATTTTACATTAAGGTATTCGAGATTTCCTCCTAACATCCGTTCATACGCCTGCGTTCCTATATCTCGCATTTCTTTTCCTTTTGAGGATTCCATTTTACTCTTTGTCTCTTTATTCTAGAATAAAAATTTAAAAAACCAATGCTTGACGTTAATTTTAGTATTTAAATTGTTGTTATTTTGCTCCCCTTAATGTATTTTATTTTATTTATTCAATATTTATTGGCTTATTGTTAGTAAATCGGATTCTAATTGATTTGAGAGTTTGTTAGTGCTTTTTAATTCACCTCATTTTATATTGAGCGAACAAAACTTTTAATTAGGACTAGATTTATAATTAATTTTAGTTGACTCTGAGGGGTTCTTATTGATTAGTCTATTTGAATTACCTATAAGTGTTTATCCATTGTTTTTGTTTCTTTTGCAATCTCAGAATCTATCTGTTTCTGACTTTAGCACTACTATTAACTTTAAATTTAATTTCACGAGATCGAAAGTCAACTTTAGACTGAATATTTTCGCATTCTTTTTGTATATTGTCGTGGTTTCTTTTCATATAACCAGTTTGTCGTTTGAAATTTTAATTCCAGTTATTATTCTTTTCACTTTTTTTTACTTCTAATTTCTAATTCCATTTTTTCTCATTTCTTTACTCTCTAGGAATGTCTTCTTTTTTTCATGTAATTTTTTCTTCTTTTGTTTTTTTCTTAAACTGTTATATCTCTTTTTCCTTGTCTTAATTTTCTTTTTCACAAACTTATTTAATTACTTTTTCTAGATCCTACGTTATCCACTATTTTGGATTAGTGTCTTACATCCTACCCCTTTTTGTAATTCTATTAAATGAATATTTCTTATCTTATTTTATTATTCTTCGTTAAATTTCTGAATATTTTATTGTTGTTAATATTTATAATGAAACAACTTTCTAAAATTAATTATAACTCATTTTCTATTATTTTCGCTTCCATGGCGTTTATTTTACACTAACTTTCTAAACTTTTAACCCCCCTTTTTAAACTTTGTTTCTTATGATTTTAACATTCTTCTGATTTAACAATAGTCATCTTTTCTTTGAATGTATCTCTTTAAATACTGTGAATGGTACATTCCTTTGTCCTCTTATTTTCGGAATCCCACAGGATAAATCTGCCTGGTTTTATTTCATATTTTACCTCATAGATCCCATCATAAATTTGGAAATAAATTTGTCCAGAATTTTGTTTCCTTTATCAGAACGATTTAGTAGTTTTAACAATACTTTGGCACCCACTTTTAGTTTTGTGATTTATTGTGTACGATTGAATTTCTCGGCTCTTTTCTTTCCCATGTGTATTATTTTTTCTCATGTCATTTCTATTTTCCTCTCGTATACTATCTGATTGGTGGATGGGGATCGTTTAACGAACATTCCCAGACTCTTTTTGACTTGATATTTAGCTGGAGTTTATTTGGTGTTAACTCGATAGACTCGTGGTGTGTTTTGTTCATGCAATTTTCTATTAAATTTATCCAACACCGCCACGTATTGTGACGTGGCGTATTGATCTTGATAATTCACGGCGTATTCTTTCAACTATGTTGCTCTGAGGGTGTCTTATTGATGAGAAGAATGCAGTGATTCTCCCTTATTTTAATTTGGCAATCCATTGATCACAGGTGAATTGGGTCTCATGATCAATGACTTTTTTCCGGCTTATTGTACTTTCCAATATAATTATTGAATATTTTTGTTATCGCTATTTGGCGGTGCTTTTTCTATTTGGGTAGGGATTTACATATTTGCTGAAAGCATCTACTATGGATAGAATGTACTTATACCCTTCTCTTAATGATGGTAGGGGTCCTTAAAAGTCTATTGAGAGGTTTTTTATTGAGAGAAATCCTGGTTTCTGTGGAGCACAATTCCTCATTTCAGCATAGCAAGTTTGATTAGTGACTTTGTTTTTCTGACAAGCATCACAACTTGCTAGTCTTTTCCGGATTACTTTCGTGAAGTGCGGATAGTAGAAATACTCATTTAACATTTTAAATACTTTTTGATCTCCAATGTATGCGTATAGTTCATAGCTTTCACTATTGATTTGATCAATAATGCCTATTGATAAAGACAGTTTTTTTTTTCATTTTTAGTAATAAGGTAGATGAGTTTATTATAAATTTCGAATTTTTTTGTTTTTCCTTCAAAAAATTTGTTTATATCTTTTTTCTAGTGTGGTATCTTCTTTTTGTTCATTTAAGAGAGCTTTTAAACGCTCTCGCAATTCCGACGATGGCAAACGAGATTGGTAGGTGCTCTTTTATTTCCGGCCGAAAAAAATGAGACTTTTCGAAATTAACCGTGACATTCTGATCCTGTAGGCGTTGGAATAGCAGTTGAAGATGGTTTAAATGTGTGAGGTGTCTTGCGAGGTTCATAGCATGTCATCAATGAATGTAATAACAAAACCTCCTATCCTTCTTAAAAATAGATCTAAAGCCCTATTAACGCCGCTGTACTTGTTTTTAATCCAAAGGACGTGACTTGAAATTTCTAGCATCTTCCTTCGTGTAGCAATGCCGTGTATTTCATGGCATTAGGGTGCAACAATACTCTATTGAAACATTGAATAATACCTGATTCAAGTAAGTTTTTTATTTCTTCTTTTACTTTATCCTTAAAAACGTTGGCACCTGATAAGTTCTCATAAGAAATAGATTTTTATCATTATTCTCTAGTTCGCGTCTATATGCTGAGATTCTACCAGGCTTTTTTGAAAATACATTTTTATAACGCTGAATCAGCTTATAAAATCGCTCTTTTGCATAAGTGTCCAATAGTGTACACTGTGCTACCATTTCTGTAATCTCTTCATCACACAATGCAAATTCATTTTGAATATCATCGTAATTTTTAATGTTATTCATTTCTTTTACAACAATCAGACAGTTTTCTATAATTTGCAAAAATTTTCCTAAGCAATTCAATTCTTTCTCCTTTTGACAAATTTCGGGATCAAATACTATTCTTATTCGCTTTGGATCTTTGTCCATTAATTTTACCTTTATTGTTTTCACTTTATCCTTTAATTCAATAACATTTTCTTCAAAGTTAATTTTACTTTTCGATCTTTTTAATACATGAATCCCAATTATACACTCTTTATTCAAATTAGGAACAATTAAAAATACATAAGCACTATCCTAGTTGACCATTTTAAAATTTGGCATTTACTTGATGTTTTAATTTTATAGGTAACGCCTCTGTAGCACCTACTATACTTGTGCCCACTATTAGTAACAATTCGCATTTTCTAAATGCTTTAATATTATTTTCGAAAAAGGTTTTAGAAATACAGGTAAACTCGCTACTTGTATCTATTAATGCTTTCGCATTTACATTTTGTATCACGATTTGCAAAATTGGGCATTTATCAAGAGCCCTTACCATCTCATTATCTTCATTCTCTAATAAATCCCTGCGCAAATCTAACTAAAGAGGTTTTTTTTTTAATTTTTAAGCCCCAAATTTTCCTCTATCGTGTTGCATTTTACCAAACCGAGGCTCGAGCATTTCCCGATTCTCTGTGATTACACAGCCACACAAAAAAGTGTGCGGATCTGGTAACAAGACACACGCATTCTTATGGATTTTGGGGCGCTGAATTCAAATTCGGTATCAAAAATCACCCATCATGTCATGGTTGAGCCATAACCTCAAAAAATGACGAAAAATCATGCACTGAG
>NC_046660.1:142168675-142180893 GCF_010883055.1 Belonocnema kinseyi
TATTGAACTACACGTAAAACTCTGGAAACATATTTTCCCAGTAGCAAATGTGTGCTACATCGAATGGGTCAACTCGAGCCTAACCTAGAAATAAATCTAACCAAGCCTAACCTAACCTAACCTAACCTCACGAAACACAATTAAACTGATTGTGCTGTCCCGTTGTGTTTGCGGTACCGTTTGAATCAGCTTGGGCTTAACCTGCAAAGAGGTCAAACCTATTCTAACCTAAAGAAACCTGACCTAACCTAACCTAACTTAACTTAACTTCACGTAACACAATTAAACTCATTGTGTTGTCCCGTTGTGTTTGCGGTACTGTTTCATTCAACTTCGGCTTAACCTACATAGAGCTTTAACCTATCCTAACCTAACAAAACCTGACCTTACCTAACCTAGCCGAATAAAATTCAGCCACGCGTGTAGTTATGCAAGCGTAGGGTTCTCAGTCTTAAATGTGTGCTATATTTAATAGGATAACTCGATCTTAACCTACAAATTAATCTAACTTAACAGAACCTAACGAAATTTTGCTTAACGCAACACAACTTAACTTAAGTGTTCCCGTTGTAACACAATAAAATTCATTTCATTGTACTACAGGTGGTTAAAAATTTAGACGCACATTACTCATTTGAAGAAACTTAGAACTACAAGTAGAATTGACCCCATTTCAATTAACCTGACAATGTTTGTATCAATTTAAATGTAGAACTGTAACTTAAACATGCAATTTAATAAGAGTTTTATTCAAAATTTTTTTCTCTCTGCTTTTCTTAGACTTAAGGGATATATTTATACTATCTTTCGTGTTTACATTTTATCTTGCTTTTTATCGTAAGTAAATTGATTTATAGACCTACTTCAGTCTATTTTCTGCCTGCTATAACGTGTCCTTTTTTCTTCGAAGGAACGATGCAAAGGGTTACGCTTACATTTAAGACCTACATTCGTTTCCTTTTTCAACATCCAGCAAAAATCAGCCATTATAACCTCGTCCCATCTACCCTAATATCGTTGTTCCATCACTTTTATGTCTTGATGAAAACGTTCCCCTTGTTCTTCGCTGAAATCACCAACATTTTCTGGAAACTTATCCATATGGGAATCTAGAAAGTGAAGTTTTAAATTCATCAAGCAGCCTAACTTTTTGTAGTTTCTTATCATTTTCGCAACAATATTCTCGTAATCTGGACTTTTTTTGTTACCGAGGAAATTTGCGTTTACTGCTTTAAAACTTTCCCAAGCGTCCATTTCAATTTTCGACATGTGGCTCACGAAATTAGTATCTCTTGTCAATATTCGAATCTGTGGTCCATCAAAGACTCCTTCTTTCAATTTAGCGTCTGAAACATTAGGAAATTTAAGGGATATATACTTATAGCATTGTCCATCTTTGTCTAACGCCTTGACAAATTGCTTCATGAGCCCAAGCTTTTTGTGGAGGGGTGGTAGTAAAACTTTTTTTTTCAACGAGGCTTTGGTTGATGATATTATCAGAACCAGGTTTGAATTAATCTCTTAAAGGCCAATGTTTTTTGCTGTAATGATTGGCTCGATCTCTGCTATTCCACAGGCATATAAAGCATGGCTCTCTCGTGAAATCCGATTGTTGGCCTAATATCATTGTTATGATTTTGAGATCACCACATATTTGCCATTTGTGATTCGTGTAATTAACTTTTTCAAGAAGCATTTTAACATTGTTATATTCTTCTTTGATGACCGTTGAGTGAGCTATAGGGATAGCAGCGTAAGTATTCGTGTTATGCAGTAAAGCAGCCTTAATGCTGCGTTTTGAGAATCAATGAAAAGTCGCCATTATTTATCTCTGTACACATTTTTCTTCAAGTGGTTCATTAGTCCGTTAACGTCAGTGCAGTACACTAAAGACGTCTCTTCGTCTTTAACGAAAAACTTTCTGAATTCTTTGTCCCTGTCGCGATAGAATGAAACTTTTGTCTTTGGCTCTAGAAGATTTCTTCTTTTTAGAAATGAAGCGGCAAATTCAGCGCCGTCTTTCGGTAATCCAAGATCTCTAATAAAATCATTCAGTTCTAGTTGCGACACTAATATTGGAACCTTCAATTTCATTTTATGCACGCCATACTCGTCATCTTTTTCGTCATTTTCCATTCTATCATCTTCTAAAGCTCTTAAATCAGTCTAGCGTGCATTTTTATTGATTTCAATTGCTCTTGTGACTGTGCACAAATTAATGTATGAAATGTTATTTTTATTTTTGGCGTTGTACCCTTTGACGGAATTCATGCAAAAGTAGCAGTCTTTCGCAATAACGGGTTTTTTCCATGTGGTTGGTGTAGAGTACTTGCGGTACTTTTCGTTGTTTGAATTTTTTAGACGATACAACATAAGTATGCAGGAATTGAAAATGACGTGAAGAACCCATTTTGTTTCTTGGTGCAGCAATTTACAGTCAAAACACTTTTCGTAAAGACTTTTCACTTCCTCGTCGATTGATTTTCGCAAACTGCTCACTTCATATTTACTGCAAATGTAACAGGATAAATCTGAGCTATTTTTGCAGGCATGCGATTGAGAAATCCTCGCGGTTTTTTTCCTTGTAGCATGAGACTCTACACCAACCAAGTGATCCATTGATGAACAGATACGGTTGCATGATGACGACGTCGAAGAGCCCGCTTTCCCACCCTGATCAGACGCCGATACTGGGGTTTTTCACTGCATCGTAATACACTTTTTCCCTGTGTCTGCCATCACAGCATGAACGCCGTTTACCTAGGGACTCAGCCAATGTGGATCCGTTGCCCACCGTCACCACGTGGAGGTGCCCTGGTTACAGACACAGGCGAATAATGCCAGCAACAAGCGGTTACGAAACTCCAGACATTTACTGCTATTAATGTCAAAATATGAAAGTACGCAAGAACAGGGTTGCCAGCGTAATCGGTTAGGTTAGGTCAGGTTTTGTTAGGTTAGGATAGGTTAAACCTCTATGTAGGTTAAGCCGAAGCTGAATAAAACGGTACCGCAAACACAACGAGACAACATAATCAGTTTAATTGTGTTTCGTGAGGTTAGGTTAGGTTAGGCTAGGCTAGGTTAGATTTATTTCTAGGTTAGGCTCGAGTTCACCCATTCGATGTAGCATACATTTGCTACTGGGAAAATATGCTTCCAGAGCTTTACGTGTAGTTCAATAAATTTCTGTCAATTCAGGTTAGGTGAGGTCAGGTTCTATTGGTCTATTGACAAACCAAGGATATATTTTTTTTTCCTAACTCAACCCTATCTGCCATTTTTATACAGACAGATTGAGGTTTTGAAACTGGCATCCTTATCCCCATAATAATGGGTTGCTTAAGAATGAGCAGGTAGCCCTCCAGTATCACCTTAATTTATAAGTATGTGACGGATCAAGAGTCTATGTTTTTTCGCCTCACTCAACCTTAGTCCCCGTTTTCGTTCAAATAATTTGAGGTTTGGATACTGGCATCCCTATGCCCGCATGAAAATGGGTTGCTTAATGATGAGCGGGTAGCCCTCCAGTATCAACTCAAATTATAAGAATGAGAAAGATCAAGAATGTAAGGGATGTCGAATAAAAGTTTGTATTGCTTAAAGAATGAATTTCTCAGCTCTACTTGCTAAGCCTACGTTGCTGTTTTTTTTTTTTTTTTAGTTTTTGTTGCATGATACGGAAGGGATACTATGTAGATACTATAAGCCAGCTATTCGATCACATGTTTATATTTTGTTTAATAAACAAGAAGGGAAGGACAGTAGTAGTAACACCCAGTGGCAGCTGCTTATGCATCTTCGCCGTATTAGTCTAGAATATATCATTTAAAATGTAAAAACTTTATTGAAAAATCGGCTATATCTGCTTGAAGATATGAGTATTTATATGACATATACAAGAAATAAAGACAAATATATTCAACCGTGAAGTCTAAAAATTCAGAACCGAGTAATCAATTGCTATGAAAAGGGCCATTCACGAAATATACGGAGAGAAATCTAGATTAAGAACCTCGGGATCGTTGTTACAAATAGTTAGGGACTCAGTGTAAGAAAGCGTGTAGAGGCGGAGGTAGAGTACATCAACGGAAAGAACATCCAGTTATAAGGAAAGTAAGACAAATAAACTGGCACTCATATATACGTTAAAAAATTTGAGGGAGGTTTTCTAGAATCGTGGGTAGACGTTCCATCCTTGTAAAAAGGACAGCATTGAAGGGGATTTTTAAGATTTACAGCAGCTCGAAATAGATGATGTAATTTAATGAAACATTTACACAAAAAAGTCCTTCATTTATAATAATGGCACAAACATAATCGCACGCTCAAGCGCTATGAACAATCGCACCCGCTGGGAATTCGAACTGTTGAAAAATCTCAGCCAAGATTTTGCGCTTAAAATCATTTATCAAACATTTATTTTTTCGTTTTACATATTTTATATGAATAGGTGGATTTAGAAATGTGCAATTGAAATATTTCAATTACATCAATTTCAACCTCTATAGTTGAATGTTTAATTTAAATATTCAATTCAATTTTTGATTTCTGTTCAAATTGTAAAACTCGAAAATTTAATGGATTTATTACTTTCAGATGTATTATGAGTAAAAAATATTTAAACTGTAATTAAATTTTTAAGCATAACAAAAGAATCAAATATTATAGCTCTACTAATCTCATTTTGTGAAAATTTAAAAGTAAAACCAAATGCAGCTACTACATATGATTTATTAGAACATCCGTGTTAAAAATATTGTTTCAGATAAAAAAGACTTAAACCTAAAATTAACATTCTAACCTTAAAGTTGAATTTTAACATTGAATCAAAGGTTAGCTTAAATTAGAAAAAAATAACTCTTAAAAATGAAAAATCTTAATTATTTAGACTTTTACAAAAATTTTCTAGAAGCTAGTCATTATTTATACATTTTTATAAAATATAAAAATGCACATTGTATGATATATTAAATTGTTGAATGATCAAATAAATTGCAAACATAAGGTCAGAATCTCCTTCTTTAGCTCCAAGTATTCCTGGACCTTCTCAGTATATATCTATAAAAAGGCATCCATTCTGTTAAGAGTCTTAGGTTTAGGTCAAGTTTTTTATGTGTCATTCCCGCCACATCATTATTTCTGTGTTTATATTGTATCAGAGCCATTACGCGATAACTATCAATAATGTGCTCGATGGAATCGTTCGAATCTCCACATAATCGGAACCGGTTAACCACGTCTTGATTTAACACGTATTTGTGATAGTTTCTGCTACTGGAAACCCTGTTCTGAATCTCATCTATGGTTCCTGTCCTGATATTTAGGGCCACCTATGAGGACAAATACAAGGTGGAACTACGCTTTTAATCGCAGAACTGCTGTGTTGCATTCGGTACTTCGTTATTTCTACGAGGAGGATTCTGCTTCATCGTTCCAGATCGGTGTTTGATCATTTAATGAGCCCAAAGGAGTACGTGAGGACAGGGATAGCATAGGCGTTGAATGCCCAGATCTTCTTTGTAGAGTTAAGAGAACTTTTCAGAATTAATCTGAGTTTGTGGTCTGAACTAGCGTACAGCTTCAAGTCATCCAGGAATAGAAGATGAGTGACTTGATAACCATCCTCATTATCATGTATTCTGAATACATGAAAAGTTCTGTTTAGTGTTTTTCTCAATGGGCTCAACGCTAAACAGAACCATAATTTACTGAAGCAGTCTCCTTGAAATATACCCTTCGCAATGCGCACTAATCTAGTTATCCTTGGTTGCAAATGATCAAAATACTTACTTCTTGTATCCCAAAGTAACATCGCACGACTTAGAAAGTCAATTATAAGTAGGCTTGTGTAAAGCTTTAAGACTTTAAACAAATAGTCATCCTGCATGAAAAGAAACGCTTGCTTGTAGTCAATGTATGGTATGTGCAAATTTCTGAAGTTTACGAGCTTGAATCATGGCAACAACGTCTATAATGGTGTCAATGTCTCGATGTACTGAGGGTAGATGATTTTAGTAACATGTTTTGTCAGCTTTCTGGTTCTACTTTCTATTTTATATTGAGTCAATTGACCCAATTTGTACCTTACTTTGTTGATAACCATCTCCAACCTGACCTTCCATGATAAACTTCGATCCCCTCCTTAGACTGTGTGGTTCCCACAGATGCACAGCATACAAGAATTTGTACCTCTGACGCAGTGTGTGTTGCGTTCAAATCCGTTGGTAAAACCTTGTTTTTAACATTGATTTATTTGTTCTGTTATGATTCTACAAGAGGAAAATAAAAATTAAACGTTATTTACCACATTAAAATATATTCTTGTATATAAAAATCAATATGATCAATATATTTTTAGTTTTAAAATGTAAAAATATGAAAAATCCATTAAATAATTAGCAAAGCCATTGCACGAGGGGGTTCTTTTTATCAAAACATACAATAAATTATTAATAAGTAAGAAACCTAAATGTTTAAAAGTTTTCTTTCAAAGATTATATAACTTATTTAATTTATTTTTATGCAGTTTCAAGAAGTCAAAATTTTGAGGTATGATTATTTTTTAATTCTTTTATATAATATTTTAAACAAAATTTTCTTTAAAAATATAATATCTTCTATAGCTTACTCTAAAACTCTGCCGTTTAAAATGTCGCCCGCATATGTGAGCTATGCCATAATTGAGGGCTCATTTAAGGCTCATTTAATACCTAAAAGCCAAATTTTGGGCTCTGCATTTTTTCAAAAAAGTCCATAATACTGTCAGTTTTACGTAAAGCTAGCAGTACCATGGTAGAAATATTCGTTATATCAAATTTTTTTTCACAGGAATTAAGGGCTCATTGAAGGCTCTTGCATGACCCCCGGCGCAATTTTTCAAAAACAACCCCTGTCATAAAAAACTACCCTAAAAAATAAATATGCACTGATCTGAAAATTGAATACGCCAGAATTGAAGGCTCATTTTCGGCTCTACAACGTCCTCAAAAAAAGTTTTCAAAAACCATCCCTTGATGTTAAAAAACTACACCTTACATAAAAGTGCTGATAAAGTGCACTTAATATGCACTAATCATAAAACTGAGTACATTAGAATTTAAGGCTCTTGTATGATCCCCGGTGAAATTTTTTCAAAAACAACCCCTATCATAAAAAAACTACTCTAAAAATTAAATACGCACTAATCTGAAAATTCAGTACAGCAGAATTGAAGGCTCACTTTTGGCTCTGCAATGAACCCCAAAATCAATTTTTCTAAACCATCCCTTGACATTAAAAAACTACCTTTTACTCAAAAGATCTGATAACTAACTCCGCCAAACCTAGCACTAATCTAACTCCGTCAAAATAAAACTTCCAAACCATCCCTTGATATTAATAAACTAACTCTTACATTAAAGCGCTGATAAAAAGCACTAAATATGCACTAATTATAAAACTGAGTACATCAGCATTGAAGGCTTATTGAAGGCTCTTGCATGACCCACAGCGCAATTTTTCAAAAACAACCCCTATAAGAAACAAACTACCCTAAAAATTAAATATGCACCAAACTGAAAATTGAGTACAACAGAATTAAAGGCTTATTTTAGGCTCTCCAACTCCGATAAAATCAAATATTCAAAACCATCCCTTAATATTAAAAAAACTGACCTTTACTTTAAACTGTTGATAAAAAGCACTAAATATCCACTAGTTATAAAACTGAGTATATCAGCATTGGAGGCTTAGTGAAGGTTCTTGCATGACCCACGGCGCAATTTTTCAAAGCAACCCCTATCATAAATAAACTACCCTGAAAATTAAATATGGAATAATCTGAGAATTGAGAACACCAGAATTGAAGGCTCATTTTAAGCTCTCCAACAATCCCAAAATCCCTTCACATTAAAAAACTACCCCTTACTCAATAGATCTGATAAAGTGCGCTAAATATGCACTAATCATAAATCTGAGTATACCTGAATTGAAGGTTCATTAAAGGCTCTTGTATGGCCCACGGCGCAATTTTTTAACAACAACAGCTATCATAAATAAACTACTCTAAATATTAAATATTCAGTAATCTGAAAATTGAGTACAGTAGAATTGAAGGCTCTCTCATTTTAGGCTCTCCAACTCTCCCAAAATTAATTGTCCAAAACCGTCCCTTGACTTTAGAAAACTACCCCTTAGTTAAAAGTGTACAAGCTAAAAATGATATTTTTTATCAACCGACGGATAAACATTTCATAGGTATAAATTTGGACTACTAAAGGATTAGAAATTCGTCTAGAAATTGCTTCAGTAACCATTTTTCAAATTCTGGTGTACATAATGTTCAGAATAGTGCATATTGCATTTTTAGGTTAGTGTTTTTATGATAGGGGTTGTTTTAAAAAAATTACTCAGTGGGTCATGCAAGAGCCTTCAATTAACCTTTATTTTTGATGTTATCAATTTTGTTCTTAGTGCATATTTCATAAAACTTATCATGACTTTTAATTAAAGGGTAGTTTTTTAATGTCAAGGGATGGTTTTGGAAATTTTATTTTTCGGGCGTTGGAGAGCCTGAAATGAGTGCTCGATTTTGGTATACTCTATTTTCAAATTATTGCACATTTAATTTTTAGGGTAGTTTATTTATAATAGGGGTTGTTTTTGAACAATTGCGCCGTGGGTCATGCAAGAGACTTCAATGAGCCTTTAATTCTGATATAATAAGTTTCATGATTAGTGCATATTTATTGTACTTTATCAGCACTTTCAAGTAAGGGTAGTTTTTTAATGTCAAGGAATGGTTTTGAAAAATTGATTTAGTGGGCATTGGAAAGCATAAAATAAGCCCTCAATTCTGGCGTACTCAATTTTCAGATTAATGCATATTTAATTTTGAGGGTAGTTTATTCATGAAAGGGGTTGTTTTTGAAAAATTACGCCGTGGATCATACAAGAGCCTTTAATAAGCCTTCAATTTTGATATACTCAGTTTTATGATTAGTGCATATTTAGTGCACTTTATCATCACTTTTACGTAAGGGGTAGTTTTTTAATGGCAAGGGATGGTTTTGGAAAATTGATTTTGGGGGCGTTGGAGAGCCTAAAATGAGACTCAATTTTCAGATTAAGTGCATATTTATTTTTTAGGGTAGTTTTTTTATGGTAGGGGTTGTTTTTTTAAATTTTTTCCGTGTTCATACAAGAGCTGTCAATGAGAATTCAATCCTGATATATTCAGTTTTATTATTAGTGCATATTTAGTGCACTTTATCAGCACTTTCAAGTAAGGGGTAGTTTTTAATTTCAAGGGATGGTTTTGGGAAATTTATCTTAAGAGCGTTAGAGGGCTTAAAATGAGCCTTTAATTCTGGTGTACTCTATTTTCAGATTAGTGGATATTTAGTTTTGAGGGTAGTTTTTTATGAAAGGACTGATTTTGAGAAATTCAGCCGTGGATCATGCAAGAGGCTTTAATGAACCTTCAATTCTGATGCACTCAGTTTTATGATTATTGCATATTAATTGCACTTTATCAGCTCTTTTAAGTAAGGGGTAGTATTGAATGTCAAGGGGTGGTTTTGGAAAATTGATTTTGGGGGCGTCGGAGAGCCTGAAATGAGCCTTCAGTTCTGCTGTACTCAATTTTCAGATAAGATCATATTTGTTTTATAGGGTTGTTTTTTATGATCGAGGTTGTTTTTGAAAAATTTCGCCGTAGGTCATGCAAGAGCTTTTAATGAGCCCTAAATTCTGTCAAAGAACAAATTTGATATAACGAATCTTTCTACCATGGTACTGCTAGCTTTACGTGAAGCTAGCAGTACCATGCATTTTTTTGAAAAAATGCAGAGCCCAAAATTTGGCTTTTGGGTATTAAATGAGCCTTAAATCAGCTCTCAATTATGGCATAGGTCTGACGTTCTTTGTGCAAAGTGGTACTTCTAGCTTTACCCACCTTGGTTTGTGCACTGTTGGCAGCTGATTTAAGTTTTATCCTGCAATGTTGTTCTGTAAGGTTTGAAAGTCCCTGAGTTTGTCCGTATTGCAAGTTTAGGCAATTCTGCGTAGCATTAGCTCATATATATTATAACCTTGGATTTTTAGAAGGTTAATTATTATTGGCCAAAATTTCAGCCAATGAACAAATTTAGAAATTCTCCTTAAATATTGGATAAGCTCTGGCGAATAACTATTTTAAATTTTAGGCTGCCAGGCTATTGGCTATTGCTATGCCAATTATTTATGTTTGGAAACAAATAAGAGTTACTAAATTGCCTGAAGGTCGCCAGATCGTTTATCAGATTAACGAACACCCCTAAACGATCAAAAGGATACTAGGATGATTTTTAATGATTCCCACCCATTATGATTCAACTCCCCACTAGCTCAACAGAGAGAAGGGTAAGGTTAGGAGGAATTGAGCCAGAAAACCGAACACTTCTGCGAATAAATCTCAGATTTTACGGGGAACAAATTAATAATTTATTAAAATGGCATTGGATGCCTTACACCACAACTATACGATCCCGTAAAAGAAAAACAATAAAATATAATCTTACAGGACTGTATAATTGTCCGACAGTGAATAACGACCTTCCAAAATTGTGGTCCATGAATGACCTGTAAAGTCATTTGAGGCAACCACCATCTTGGATTGTCGTACACAAATCGCTTAGACATTTAATTAACGACCTTCCAACATCGTGGTCCATGAATGACCTGTGAAGTCATTTGAGGTTATCACCATCTTGGATTGTCGTACACGAGTGAGCTTCCCGCCACACAGACCGAAAATCTAACATGGCGCTCCATTCCTGACAAGAAAGGTCATTAAAGGTTGCCGCCATCTTGGACGGCATAGTGGTCGATAATGAGCACTCAACCACGACCCAATTCAGATAAATTTTTAATAAAATCACTTCCCGTGTTAACATATCAAAATTACATCCCCACCACACTGAATCTCCCGACCACGCATTGACTTTATGAAGACGAAATGGAGTTTTCCTGAATTGAGGCTTTACGCCTAAACTAATTTATATAGCCGGAATGGCTGGCTCCACGACTATTTCTTTAAAAGCCTGTTTCTCTAGATTGGATCTCAAGTACTGCGCCCAATCGAATATTAAATTTTCCACGATTATTTCTTTTCTCGTCTCTTGGCGTCGTTTACTTATACAAAATTATTCTTAGATAGGCCGTACGATGGTAAAACAGAGAGTGAAGATTAAGGACACCGATTACAGAATTGGCGCCTAGGCCAAAGATAATACACCTAGAGTGCCCGCTATGCTGCGCAACTAAACGTGTGAAGGCACACTTAAATTTGAGTGTTCTATAGTGAGTAGCCATTTCTCCCGATTTCCCCCTCACTCGCATCAGAGTGTTCCGCGTGGATCGCCATGTTGCCTTGACACGTCACTCACAATGCGCCAAATGTGCGACGCAACACTTAATCCGGCTCACCTACTATACTTAGTGTGCGCTTTAAGATTTCGGCTGCTATTGTTTTGACAGTTCGCACTGACAGCTGGAGGGTGTAGTATGATGTTAGGGCCAGCCGGCCCCAAGAATGTCTAGTTTTTATTTTTAATTTACTCTAAACCCCAGTCTGGTGACGAATCGGAACGGTCTTGTTACAATACCTAGACCTTAACAGGATATTCACGGCAACATGCCATCCCTATTGAGGATTCTGTCCTATGACAGCGCCTAGGAATCTGTGCTCGATCAGGTATGGCTCACCAAAATAAATTATTTTTTAAATCAAGTTGATTGGGCGTAATCATGAATCGAATTCTCGGCTCCGGCCGACAACAACATCACTGCTAAGGAGAATAATAAGGAGTAGAGGTATCATACCTTAAACGGGGGCTGCAACGACACTACATAAAATATTTAATTCAAGTAATTGTCCTTGTGATCAGTGCTCTCGGAGGTGCGAGTGTGTCACTGTTTCGTAACCACAAAGCCGCACCCACCTGCTAAAAATATGCCACGACACTTGCGAAATGGAAACAGAAAGCTGTCATCCTTGGATTGCTTTGTGTCCTCAAAAAACAGAAGGGTTTCGCCAGCCTGTCTTTGTGATTGCATCATACTTATGAACATGCATATCACGGACAAGAGACGTGGCCATAGGCGTGACTTACCGTAACTGTGCTGGGAGCTGGTGTTATTTTTAGATAACGGTTGCTCCCAGTTGGACCATGCGATGGTTGTTTAACCTTTTTTAA